>NC_135237.1:525313034-525580534 GCF_051348905.1 Ranitomeya variabilis | reverse complement strand
AATATTTGCGTACGCGGGTGCCATGTTGGCACCCATGGCCACGCCTCTCAACTGTAAATAAAAAGTGTTACCAAACAAAAAATAATTTCTGGTTAATACCAGTTCTAACAGTTGTATTATAAAGTTTCTCGCTTCCTCAGAGTATTCTGTGGCCCGCAATTTTTTATTGACAGCATTCAATCCTTTGCTATGTTGAATAGATGTGTATAGTGATGTTACATCGAATGATGCTAAAATAACATCTCCAACTATTTCTATTCCACCTATTTTTTCAAGAAAATCGGTGGTGTCTTTAACGAAGGACTCCGCATGACTGGCAATGGGGTTCAGGATCCTATCAAGAAAAACTCCAATACGAGTATGTGGCTTGAAAAAGGATAAAGATATCCGAAACGTCGCCACGCCGTTCAGGCATTATATATATATATATATATATATATATATATATATATATATATATATATATATATATATATATATATATATAATATATATATATGTATATATATGTATATGTATGTATATAATGTATGTATATATATATGTGTTTTTAGGAATATTTGAGCCGATGGATCCATGATGTGTCCATTTTGCAAGCCTGCGCAAAAAAATCACCATACAGATGACGCACGGATACATTTGTCTGTAAAAATCGCATCCTCGCATTGAATACGGAACAGTGTTTTGGGAAAATTACTGCGTATTACGGCCATAAAATATGGACCGTATTTCCCTACGCTGAGTGACGCCGGCCTGACCGGTTTCTTTTTTAAGGAGATGTTGGGGCTTGTTACTTACTGAATCCAGCACAGGCCTTTCAGGGTCTGCATTGGAAGCAATGACTCCATCATTGAACCAGCTACAGGACTGTTGTGGGTTTTGATGGGCACAAGATAGAAGACTTGAACCATACCTCCCAACCGTCCCGGATCCCGCGGGACTGTCCTGATTTTGACAGTCAGTCCCGTGATCCCGGGCGGGACATTAGTTGTCCCGCACTACGTGCCTAGGTTGTGGCTGTTTTTTTTTTTTTTTTTGTTTGTTTGTTTTTTTTATAAAAGTTGGGTCACCTCCCACCCGCTCCCACCCACCCTCCTTGAAAACAATACTCACCCTGCTCCTTCTGCAGCGATGCCTGGTCTCGGCTTATGCGCGTATTCATGACCTTAAATGAGCGGTATCACATGACCGCTCACCCAGGAAGAAGGTGCTGAGCCGAGAGTCGGGACACAGAGCGAGAGGGATGACAGCGCGGTGAGGAACAGGTAAGTATGAGGGACGGGGACAGGGGAGGGGGGATGAAGGAGGACGGTAAGCCGCGCCATCGCCATTCAAGATGGGGGCGGGAGGGGGTTGGAGAGATGAGCCATGCATAATGCATACAGGAGGGGGGGGAATATGAGCCATGCATACAGGAGGGGGGGGGGAATATGAGCCATACATACAGGAGGGGGGGTGGAATATGAGCCATACATACAGGGGGGGAATATGAGCCATACATACGGGGGGGAAATATGAGCCATACATACAGGAGGGGGAAATATGAGCCATGCATACAGGAGGGGGGGAACTATGAGCCATGCATACAGGAGGGGGGGTCAGTATACAGTACTAAGCATCATGTGGGTTCATTATACAGTATGGAGCACTGTGTGGCCATTATACAGTATGGAGCGTCATGTGTGGCTATTATACAGTATGGAGCGTCATGTGCGATCATTATACAGTATGGAGCGTCATGTGCGATCATTATACAGTATGGAGCGTCATGTGCGATCATCATACAGTATGGAGCGTCATGTGTGGTCATCATACAGTATGGAGCGTCATGTGTGGCCATTATACAGTATGGAGCACTGTGTGGCCATATTTTTGTTTATAATTATTGTATATGAAATGGTGTGATCAGCAGTGCTAAATGGGTGTGGTTGGGATGTGGATATGGGTGTGACTAATTATGAATGGGTGTGGTCAGAGGCGTGGTCTAAAATTTACCGCGGAGCGCGAAGCGCTCCGAACTTTGTCCCTCTTTCCCATCTTCAAAAGTTGGTAGGTATGCTTGAACTGTTTTTGATGTATAGTTAAAGCCACTTGATCACAGCAGCCTATCCCAAACCGTTGTGGTCCAGTGGGTCGTTAAAACATGATATCATCGCTTCCGATGCAACCCGTGGTCTGCCAACAGGTGAGCCTGGCTTTTTTTTTTTTGCTTTTTTTTTTTTTTTAATCGTTGTTCAGAATCTAATCCTCAGACCATGGGCCCCTTTTGCCCAGTCAACCCCCTATAAAAAGCTTTCCATGGAGGCCCCAGTATGTCCATGCATTACAGAGAATGAAGCAACGTTTTATAGCTGCTTCAGCTACAATGACGGTCCTTAATGGGGACCCCTGTATGAAGGCTTGTTTCACATGTTCCTTTTCATGCTCTAAGCAGGGATTCACAATATATTTCTGTACAACTTTCTGTATGGAGCTGTAGTATGGCCGTGTGCTGCCCTCTATGTACCCAAATTTATTTTTTTTTCTTATCTATATTTTTCAGGACAATATTGCATTGCTTTAATCACACACAACCAAAACCGAGGGCAGTTCCATGAAATACATTCTACATCCAGTTCTGAGCAGTAATTACAGCCTACAATTATCATATATTTGGCAGATTGCTGAGAGCCTTTTCTGTTTGTACCGTAAATGGCTGCATATGTATAGTCGGTGTGCAAGAAGTCTTTCCTTTACTTGGTGCCAAAGGAGTTGTCCTATCTCTGCATATTTAATCTATTCACCTTGGAGCAGAGAAGACGGAGAGGTGGGAGAAGTCTTACTTTCGGTATATTCTGGAGACGCAGGTCTCTGGTGCTGGAATATTCTTGGCAATGGTAGATGTCACCCAGTTTGCAGGCTACATGACAGGAGTGTAGCTATAGGCCAGTGATGGCGACCCTAGAGACAGAGTGCAACCCAAAACCCACTTATTTATGGCAAAGTGCCAACACCGCATTTTACCACTTCAGATGTAGAGGAATATACCCCCCTCATCCTTGTGATATATATTCGCCCCCCCCATCCTTGTCGAATATGCTCTCCCAACATCCTTGCGATATGTGCACCCCTCTATCCTTGTCGTATATTCTCCCCTCCTTCTGGTGCTCTTACCCCATCCTTGTAGTGTATGCTCCCCAATTCCATGTTTATGCTCTTCGTCCCGATATATGCGTCCAGGCGACGGGTGCTCATGACGTTACTGCCATGCGCCTAGTCATGTATATGCCGATGTCAGCTGCTGGCCTCTTATTGGCCGTCAGCGTGTATTGCAGATCCCGGACCTGTCAACTTTGTGCGATGCAATACGCTTCAGTTGGATGTGTGTCCAAAGATGCAGATCCAGCTGAAGTAGGGGCTGGCATTGTGTGCCCACATGGAGGGTTCTGCATGCCCTCTCTGGCATGCGTGTCATAAGTTCGCCACCACTGCTATAAGCAATACAAGGCTAGCAGTCGCACCCAGTGGATCTCAGGGGGCACAAATGCCCCTCTTCGACATATGATGAATCCAGTAGAACCAATGCTGAACAATGGGTAGGAGAACTTGTTACAGACTTTACGTTGGTGCCCAAAAGATTCAAGTTGCACTTTAGGCCTCCAGAAAACTGTTTGAGTTGCGCTTTACTGCAGTGTGGCCCCATGTGAAAGGTTTTGGGCCAGCTGCCATTTGTAAACAACCATGTGGCCAAGAGGGCCAATGTGCCTGGAAAACTAAGGGGGTTTCAGGACTTCACTTGTGATGACTATCTCCTTCTCTGATCATTGGGGGTTGTGGGGTCACGGAGATCAGATTCCCACCGATCATAAAGTATGGTAATTGAATTTCCTGTTAATTAATGTGGTTGTTTGTTGTTTTTTTACTGTATATCCCAAGTGCAACCTAGTGGCCATGTGTGACAACTCTCACATGGATGTGTCATGTTTCCTAGGAACATATTACTGGTCAGGGCGTTTTTTTTTCCAGGGTGGACTTACTGGGCAGTTCTAGACTAGGTTATATTGCATTGACACTTCTGCAGGCTTCAGAGGTGAAATCTCCCAGCAATCCCAAATCATATCAGTGTAATTGCAATCTGTAAAGTCTGTCAGCAGAAAATGGCTGTTCAAGCCAAGCACAGTCTTTCTTGATCCATTAATGTGGCCAAACCGTTCAGTGTACAAAGATGAATGCAAAAACAAGTAGATGAGAAGGTGCACTAGACTACTCCTAGGAAGCACCGAGCATTTGTGGTTGGTTTGAACAGTCATGTGCTGACGGAGGTCTATTTTAAATAATACAGGGTTGGATTGACCCACTGAAGACCCTCTGGCCCCAGTGGTCAATTAGAACATGATTTTTGGGCAACCGATGGTGGAGTCAATTGTGTTACTTGCGTTTCTCTTCATGGTTGATTCACAAATGACCTATTAGACACCCACCGTTGTCCTTGGGGGCACCAATCTCTATTTATGAATGATCGGAGAATCTGGATGGTTCTCTGATGTCCTGAGGCAAGGTTGGCCAGTGATTGTTTCCTGTGAGCATAGACCTTAATTAGCTGCATTGTGTAATGAACGCTTATATTGAAATTTCCATAGACTCGAGGCCTAGTTTTAATCTCCTGCTCTTTAGTACACATCCTATAAATTGGCCCCAATATTGACTGAATACAATATGTAGAATGGATAGTAAGCTATTAACGTACAGGCAGGAGATGTTAGACAGGAGCCTCTTTTATATCTAAGGCTGGAGCTACACACAGGAGTACACAATGCAAGTGACATGAAAATAGGGCTGACCTTACAGGTTCAGTAATTGATAGCTGGTGCTGACTCCCTTCATGGCCAAATATCTTCACTTTCTGGTCCCTTTCAGCCTCTCTAGAAAATCCCATCGACAAGACTTGGAAGCTTTGAAGAAAAGGAGATTTTTGTGGAGTATTGACTATCAAAAAAATGGCCTTTCCAGATTGTTTTGGAGGACAATATTCAAAAGAGATGGGGCCAAATTTAGTTGTTGTTGTGTGTGGGTTTTTTGTTTGTTTTTTTTTTTTTAGCCCAAGAAGGAAGGTCCTTGCGCCAGTTATTTTTCCCCTATTTGGCTACCATATTAGATGAGGCAGTGGGTAAATGTTCTGGACTGGACACCAACTTCAGCCCGTTCCCACATATTACATGAGTGTTGGATATGGACGTCTAATCTTCCATGATAGACCAATAACTACAGCATGGCTTTCGTGTTAATGACGTAGGGCTTGTGAATCATAAGACCACGTTCTGCTTCATCATGGGCCCCATCCATCGGAGTGGTGTGAAACTAGAGAGGACACCACCTCGTGCAGGATCCTTCTCTTCTGGGGCGGTTGTGGTCCCACTTCGCATTTTATGGAGCACCATTATACGTCTTACTGGCGAAACCTATGCCAACCCAAGCATTGCAATAAACCGTTGTATACATACCTTGCTACATTAGTTTATTTTCATCCTGATGTATGTGTGGTAATGTAAGGCTGCTATTACAATCTGCCAGTAAATTGTTTTTCGCCAGGCTTCTGAACCTGTTGCCATGGAAACGCCAGCAATACGGAACATTTGCCTCCATTATGCTGCTTACGTCAGTTAGGTTTTATTTTATTTTTTTTTTAATTTCCTTGGTAGAGATGACACAAAGAGCTTTACTTTTTTTTTTTTTTTGTCTTGGTCTTTTGTAAACAGAAAATGCAAGACAAAGAGATTGCCCGCAGCCGCATCCCCCGCCTGGTGCTGAGGCCATACTTGCCAAAGCAGAAAGCGTCCCCGTCCTCTGAATCTCCTTTCTCGGAAGAGGACAGCAAAGACTTCAACTTGACTTCAAGTCGATCTGCAAGGACCATAAGTAGCAACAGCTTCTGCTCAGGTAATTAACCATCGGGACTCTGAATGCTGGTGTGTCTGACTCGTATGTATGAAGACGGTTTATAGCTGCATATTGTGTTTTTTTTTTTAGGGTGGGAGAACTTTGCCATCACTCCGGGCCTCTGAGCGGACCCCCTCTTTCCACAGGTTGAATGGTGATGCCCACCACATCAATTTTGGGGGCCCACTGTTCAGCTACATGATATATCTCCTGACCCACTCCTGCTCAGAGGCCCACCGGGTAATCCATCGGTCCTCCTTTGTGCCGGTCCAAGCCTTGGTATAATATAAGAATGGAGCTTGTGCCAAACCACTAGGCATAGGATGGCGGTATTAATTGTAAAGTTAATGTGGGAAATAGATGACAGTATTATGTGGGCACCATAAGGGAGTATTATCTCGTTACTACGTGCTAGTATTTTTGGGACATTGAATGGCAATGTTATATGGGCATTGTATAACAGTATATGTAATATTTCATGGATTTCTTGCTTCAACTTCTGTTATCTTTATCTCACAAATATCCTTGCACCTGAGAACTGTAAGACTAAAATGAAACATGCGGTAAATTTTTTTGCAAGGAGTCCCCATAATGGACGACTGCCATGTCATCCATCACGGGACTGGCCTCTGTCTGACATGGCTAGCACTGGCTATCTGCACTTGGTCTTCTCAATTAACCCATGATTGTCATGATGAATATATGAGGAAACCAAAGAACGTTTTTTGGGGGAAAGGAAAAATTCGAGCAGAAAATGAACACAATCTGTGTGAGCGGATCCATCTGTTGTGTTCTTTGAGCAAGGCAAATATTAAGAGTGAACTCCCTCCTGAATGAGAACAGTCACACTTTATATCATCCCCGCACGCCCCTGGTAATATGTACTGCCAACGTGTACGTTCCAGTTAGTAACACGGGAGGACAGTGTTTACCGCATGGCACCAGAACCACGTCCTTCCCTTCATCTATGTGCTTGGACAGAAGCCACCGGGCTCAGATGTCAGGCTGTGGAAAACATTCTGCCTGCCGCATCTGGCTGTACAGTCAGCAGCTAAACACACGACTGCTGCTGGAAACTCCCAAGATACGTTCTGTTCATTATGACTTCGGAAATAAAAATTGGCTGCAGTTTCCAAGAGCTAGCAAAAAAAAATCTAGAAAAGTTGATACTGTAAAAATATACTGTTGGCCAAGTATAGAAAAAAGTTGGAAATATTAAAAATCAAATTTCTTGAAAAAAAACAACAAAACACTTTTTTTTTCATGCTGGGGGGTTGCATCTTGCTATCAGGACAGTAATGTCTTTAGTGGTTGTAGATGGAGCCTATAGCTATAAATTACAATAATCTTTCTGTATTGATTCTTCATGGCTTGCAGTCATTCAGTAGGAACCTGTATCTCCTACTCCCAGTGTGTAATGATCTGTCCTGATCATACGATGGACACATTGGTGAACGCATCGTTACAGCCCAGCTGGCCGAGCCGGATAACTGTCATTCACTGCGCCCCCATCACATCATCAGAAAAAGATTCACTGGGAGTAGTAAATTGGGGTTCCTATTGACGAATAATTGCTAGATAAGATTACAAAAGTCTAAAGCTTTCCTTATACTTGTTGGATTTGGTAACCATCATGGATCAGAAATCCCTCTGAAGTGTACAACCTGCATCCTGGGGGACGCAAACTGCCCACAATACAATCTGCTCTCCTCAGAGTAGAGGACTAGCACCTAGGATGCTGTTTGGCAGTGACTCTTACTCCTAAATTTTGGCAGAATCTGGGTCCTCTGACCGAGTAGCAAGGAGCAGATGAAGTAGTCTTGTATGTGAGCGGCTACCGTCACTGTAATTTCATTTGGAGAAGTGAAACACTTGGCTTTTTCAGTAGCTCGCTCAGGGTATGTGCAGACGATCAGTAAATGCTACGAGTTGGACACTGCATACTTGTGCAGCGTCCAGCTGTTACTGCACAGTGAATGGGATTTCTTGAAACCCATGTCCACTATGCGTCACAGACGTCCGTGAATCGCCCGTGGAGACGGACATGTGGCGCGTCTCTCCAGACCGCAGCATCTCTATTTCTCTTGCGGAGTCCAATCATGTGTATACACCTTCCCACCTGCTTGGTTTCCATCTACTGTATCTCTGCTCTTTTCTGATTATGAAGCCACCACTGTCAATCAAAGAAGGGGGTGGAGCTAGAGTGGAAAAACAAGCGGGGAGGAAGGTGTTTATAATTAACTGGCCCCGCGGTGAAGCATCGAATGGTGGGACTTGGTTTGAATCCATGCATGTGTTGTGGGTTTCAAACCGCTATGAAACATGCAGCCGCGAGGACTCTAACATATTATTCGAGTAAATAAAAATGAATAAAAATATCCAGTGTTTAAAATTGCCCGTTTCTTCTTCCCACTGATCTGATCTGATGGAAGGTGACAGTGTAGATCAATATCCTGGTAGTGGAGGACCCCTTTATTAAAACTTGTCTCTCTTTGGTATTGCATTAGGTCTTTCTTTCAGAAGAGCTGAAGAATCTTCTCTGTCAAAGACCCAAGGAATAGGGACTTATGTAAATGGTTCCTCGGGGTGGAAGTGCTCCCTTGTTGTCAACTAGTCTCCATTTTTTTTTTATTTTTTTTTTTCCCCAGTGTAATGTACATGGCAGTTCAATATACGTGAGCCATAAATGTAAACAGAAGATATGACTGGCTTACATAATAACACCCTTTTACGAAGTTGACTTCATTTTCCCTTTTTTTTCCCTAGATGATACTGGTTGTCCAAGTAGTCAGTCTGTGTCCCCAGTCAAGACACCATCTGATGCTGGTATGAGTCCCATGGGCTTCTGCACAGGAAGTGAGGATGACTACAGCCACAAAAGAGTCAATGTTGGCACTTTTGCAGATGGCAATGTCCAGCCAGCGCGATACAAAAAGGAACCGAAAAGTGGACATCTAAAGACAGGTAAAATTCTGATTTCTACAGATCTTTTGTTATCGTTATTCTTCCACAAGCAATAGAAATATTGCATCCTCATGACTTGAGCATGGTATGGCTTTGAAGATGACTGATTCGTATACCGTCTTGGGGGAGTGAGTGGAGGTCAAATTGACACCCTGTTCCATAAACCCAGCAATTGACATGATCCAAAGTTGTAAACCGCGTTGCCTCTGGTGGTCACGCAAGGCTTACAGTGCTCGTAGGCCACAGTGATCCTTGACTATTTAGTTGGGTACCTTGAATTGCAACTTTCATGAGGACCTGCAACCACACTTGAGCAGGAAAATAGACTAGACTAATATGGCAAACAACAATATACAGCTTACATGTGAGCAGCTATGGTCCCTGAACCAACCACGACAAGGATATTTAGGAGATGATATTATCTGCACGAATCTAGCAAATTGTTAAAAATGTTTCAACCCTGGTAAAGGGATTAAAAATATACGTTCTCACCTCTGCCCATGCTTGTCCCAGCTCCCTGGTCATCCATTCTGGTCTTTGATTCTTCTGTTCTGTGACAGAGGCAAGTCATCGGTCTTGCATGGACGGGCAACGTAAGTCCATGCTGTTTTTGTTTTTTTTTCCCCCACTTGACCACATGAGTTTAATCGATGGCCTTTGAACCAGAAGAACCATAGACTAGCGTGAAGGACTGGGGAGAGGTAGCAGTATAAGGACAGGTGAGGGCTTGGACAGGTGAGTGGAACATATTTTATTTATTTTAACGCCTTCCCTTTCTTCCCATTTATTATGCTTGGGGTCTAGCAAGAACTCAAAATGTAACTTGTCTTTGTGGCAATCGGGGCGCTTTTGCTTCAGACCAAATCTACTGGTCCAATAAAGCAAATCTTCCCACAACAAATCGCGAGATTTGCTCATCTCTAGGCAAGTAATTTGGGTATGTGGAAGCCTGGCCTTATACAACACTGAGGTATTAAGCCCACATTGAGGTTAGAATAGTTCCCCTTGGTAGTAACGGCATAACTACTGGAGAAGAGGACATCAGGTCACCACTTTTCCTCCAGTAGTTTCCCAACACTCTCTAAATAGTGACTGATGCCTTGTGAGAGCAACAACACTGCCTAATCTTGAATGAGCCAAAAACAAATGCAAATCCAGATGTGTTCCATTATCGGAATGTTAACGTGCCCTTGTATTTCAGTACAATTTTAGGATTGCTATGGTAACTACAGCTCTAATCTGAATATGAGGAAATGGCAATCTCTCACGTGTGTGAGTAATATAGCACAGGACATGGGCTCTTACAGGTGAGAGTCTAAATAATGTTTTGGATACAAGTGAGAAGATCTCAGGTTGGACAGTTTGTGCTGCATGGTGCATTCTATGAAAAGGACAGTTTGTACTCCTCTCTCCCTCCTTAAGAGCCGTGGCATCAAGCACTCTGTCACTTCCAAACAGTTTTCTGTTGGACCTTTTTTTTTTTTTTTGCCACCAGTGCCGCAAAGCTCTTGCAAAATAAGCTCCTCATACGGTAAAGATCCACCCTACAATTTATGGGCCCGTAGGCCGGATGTAATGGTGTCTAGTCTGTTTTTTTTTTTTTGTTTTAATAGGATAAGAGGAGCAAGTTTCTTCCAAATGCCTCTGGCAGCAGCTAATTTCCCTTGAGAGCCAAAGGATCCAGTGTTAAAATTGTTTGATTCTTCTTTCCTCTGACCACATTGTTGGGAGGTCCCAGTATGCACAAGATAATTGGCTGGTATGGCGACTTTGTGCTAAAGCTTTGTGCGGCTTAAAGGGAACAATTATCGGATAATGACCAATTGTTTAGTCAGGTATTGCTTTCAATGTGTGGGGCTTTTTTTTTCTTTTTCTGAAGACTCTTAACTTATTATTGTTTCAGGAAACAACACATGTATGTAGCCACAAAAGACATACTCACACACCCCATATCTGTTATATTTAGGTATGAGTGTGTGCAAAGGTCATTGTGAAGGGAACAGTACCAGGTGAGGTGTAACATCACCAATTGTGATTGATGGATCCGGTGCTGTCAACTGTGTATAGAGGTGCTACCTGTCATATTAATACTGTCTCTGATAAGGAACCTGCTGAAAACTCTTTAAAATTGTGGTTTGTTTTTTTGTGAATGTGAAAGGAAAAAAAAAAAAAAACTGATTTAAACAATAGGTCATTTTCTGATGGCTTCCTTTTTAAGAAGCACAGGAACATTAATGATTGATTAAAGGGGTATTCCCATCTCCAAGATCCTATCACAATATATAGTAAGTGTAATAATATTAGCAAATGCCTCCAATTACAAATGTGGTATAGATACCTAAGGGCCTGCACATGAGGGAAGTGACGTAGTGAATCAGAACAACTATACTACATTTCTAATCTTCCATTGACAAAGGACACATTCCGAAACGCGCGTCGGGGTGACCACCAGACACTCAGGGAATCCATTGAGCTTCTGCCACCAATATCCTACCTCACTCCGATCCCATGTATCCCACAGGCATTGTATCTCCTGCTCATATTTGTTCTAAGTGATTCTCTGCAATCAGTTACTCCTCTGATCGGCTTGTGCATCTCATAGTCCGTACTTACCTGCTGTCTTGTATTTTGGACACGTTACGTTATTATTGAGTGATGTACTATTTATTGTCCATATAAAGTTTTACACTTTTGTGGCATTTCTTCTCACTGCACATCATCTAATTATTTTTATTTCTATTTTTTCTCTATTTGACTTGATATTCAGATATGACTGCTTCATTATTCCAGTCACACTTATCTCCCGTATCGCACTGATACTGTAAGGCATTTTCCTTGTGGGCTCTCTCTCGCCATTTATGCTTGTATATCTGCACATTAGCCTTTTGTATATATTACCTAGTGTTTTTGGCTTTTAATATATATTATAGTTTTGTATAACCATGCTTTATTACTTGTGCGGGCACCTCTTTTGCTTGTAGTGCTGCGCCTTATTACCCTCATTAATAAAGATCTTTTAGCCTTAATCCTCTTGCCCTATTCTTCCTTGACCATACATCCGGTCTTTCTCTCCTGGGTTTTTTACATTTCTAATTGGAGGTATTTATTATTATTATTATTATTATTATTATTATTATTATTATTATTCCTACTACATATTGGGGTAGGTTCTTGGAGATGGGAATACCCCTTTAATTCTTACTTGGTACAGTTTTTGCTCTTTACTTTTTCTAAAAATGGTGCCACTCCTGTCCATGGATTGTGTCCGGTGTTATAACTAAGCTCTAGTCTCTTGAATATGACGGAGGTGCAGTACCGGACAGAACCCACAGAGAATAGTGGCACTGTTTCTGGAAAAATCTAGAGGATCCTAATTCCTACAAGTGACATCTGAGAAGTCTTGTTTTGCTGGGTCACTGACTCATGTGGAGAATTGTTCGCTGTAAGCGGGCCTTGGTTTTAGTTTGTCATGGCTTTGGAAATATTCTGTTTTAGAAACGGTCTCTTGTTTAGACAAATCCCGTGAGATGGATGGTACTGCGCTGCAACAATGTTCTCCATTCACCCTGCGCACATGGCCGACTGTCACTCCCTCCTGTCTGCAAATTCCTGCGGTCTTTCATGCCAGCTCCCTCAGTTCTGCCGTGTATGATGCCAGATGAGCACTGGTGAAATGGTCAATTTGGACACGTGTGACCATCAGGTGGAGGCAATGTGTGAAGAGAGATAAATAAATATATATATATATAATATATATATATAATATATATATATATATATATATATATATATATATATATAATCTTTTATCTTGTGACTATAATCCTTCCTTGTGAAATCTATGAAAAAATGTACTGTATGGAGTTCTTTTTCAGTTTTTCCTAAGAGAAGGGCAAGGAGAGGGTGAGGTTCTTTATCCACTTAGCTGGCACTCGCATGCAAGGAACAAAAGTAAAGGAAGGGTGTACTCGATTTATAAAAATAGATGTATCTCAGGAAAGACCTATTTATTTTTCATTTATAAAAATAAATAAAAAATCTACAAAACACACAGACAAATACTTAACATTTTTAATGTAGACCAATCATAACATTTATTTAAAGGGGTTGTCCAGGCTTGGGGCTCAAGCCTGCGGTTACTCTGTGACTGTAGACTTGCGACTCCTCACAGTGCGCATTGTCAGGATTTTTCGGGGGCGAGCGCATGACCGCGAATGTGCGGTTGGAACACGTGCGGTCACCTGCCGACTAGACTAGTTACAAGTGATTTGAGCGAGGCCCGGACATGTCTAGTCAGAATGTGTCTGACAGTATAGAAATCGCACTTCATATGACTCAGTTCCCTCAGCATCGGAGAATCTTGACAGTGCGCACTGTGAGGAGTCGCAAGTTTGAATATTCCTAAAAAAATTGGGAGGGGGAATATCTCAATATAATCTTAATAAGGTGAAATAAATTTAAAAGAACGACAAAGCAAAATTTACCAACTGAAGTGTTTAACCCCTTCCAGTCTTGGCTCTGTCTTTACAAGGAGAATCTCCAATTCCTTTTTCACTACATCTTGTGTTTTGGAAATGTTTCTTCTCATTAGCGGCTCAGTTCTCTTCTGTTTTTAGAAGGCTGGAGGTAATCTAAAGTGTTACCTTCCAGCTCTGCAGCTGCCGCATGGTCCCGCCGCTGATAGGTTCGGGTTTGTCTTTTTTTTTCTATTCTCTGTTGTCATGGAGCCGTCTAATTTTGACCTGCGAGCACAAGGATGCAGTAAAGTCTGTCTCCATGACAACAGCAGCACAGAGCGCGTGATCCTCCAGGAGGAGAATACATATGCGGGTACATCTGGTATCCAGTGTCTGCCGCCCAGGGCCTCCTTTGTTTTCAAACCTTTAACAAAAAACAAATTGCACCATAAATATACAATTTACACTCTCGCCCTGTCACAGATAATCTGCGCAATACAGAATCTGTGGCAAAACTGGCATTAGTCACCATTATGGCCAAACCACTTTTGGCTTACCCACAATTTGTGTGCCAGTCCCCGAGCCACATTGAGAGCCATAATCAATCAATCCTATCTATTACAGTCCCCGCACCCAAACCTCTTAGGGATCTATAGTTCATGTTTGGCTCAGCTGGACTGCAGGACGTCTGGGTGTTTAAGAAGAACACCATGGTGCCGTGATGAAACTGGAGCAAAAAGAAATCAAGTGTGGGCTGGTGGCAGGACAAGCGGTCGGGGGTTGCTTGACCTCTCCAAAACTCGCCTTGTGTGTGTGCTAGGCTCCAGGAAGGGCCATGTATATCTCATCCAGGAAAAGCTAGGAGAGGCTTCAGAAATCATTATCTATCTATTTAAATATATATATATATACTCACCGGCCACTTTATTAGGTACACCATGCTAGTAACGGGTTGGACCCCTTTTGCCTTCAGAACTGCCTCAATTCTTCGTGGCATAGATTCAACAAGGTGCTGGAAGCATTCCTCAGAGATTTTGGTCCATATTGACATGATGGCATCACACAGTTGCCGCAGATTTGTCGGCTGCACATCCCAAAGATGCTCCATACAAGGCAGGATGGATCCATGCTTTCATGTTGTTTACGCCAAATTCTGACCCTACCATCCGAATGTCGCAGCAGAAATCGAGACTCATCAGACCAAGCAACGTTTTTCCAATCTTCTACTGTCCAATTTCGATGAGCTTGTACAAATTGTAGCCTCAGTTTCCTGTTCTTAGCTGAAAGGAGTGGTACCCGGTGTGGTCTTCTGCTGCTGTATCCCATCTGCCTCAAAGTTCGACGCACTGTGCGTTCAGAGATGCTCTTAGGCCTACCTTGGTTGTAACGGGTGGCGATTTGAGTCACTGTTGCCTTTCTATCAGCTCGAACCAGTCTGCCCATTCTCCTCTGACCTCTGGCATCAACAAGGCATTTCCGCCCACAGAACTGCCGCTCACTGGATTTTTTTTCTTTTTCGGACCATTCTCTGTAAACCCTAGAGATGGTTGTGCGTGAAAATCCCAGTAGATCAGCAGTTTCTGAAATACTCAGACCAGCCCTTCTGGCACCAACAACCATGCCACGTTCAAAGGCACTCAAATCACCTTTCTTCCCCATACTAATGCTCGGTTTGAACTGCAGGAGATTGTCTTGACCATGTCTACATGCCTAAATGCACTGAGTTGCTGCCATGTGATTGGCTGATTAGAAATTAAGTGTTAACAAGAAGTTGGACAGGTGTACCTAATAAAGTGGCCAGTGAGTGTATGTATATATGTGTGTATATAATATATATATATATATATATTACTTCCATCCGTCTGTCACGGAAATCCCGCCTCGCCTATTGGCCGTGACCAATCAGCGACGGGCACTGTCCGACCGCGAGTTCACACCTTCCTACTCTGTCAGTGCCCCCTGCAGTCAGCGCTCACACAGGGTTAATGGCTGCGTTAAAAATAATATAAAAAAAAATAAAAAATCATTATATTCTCACCTTCCGTCGCCTTTCCCGCTGCTCCTCGCGACGCTCCGGTCCATGCATTGCGGTCTCGCTACGTCATCATCTTGCGAGACCGCAATGCATTCTTGGGACCGGAGCGTCGCAAGGCGCATCGGTAAATGCCTGAGCTGGATCCGGGGGGCGACGGAAGGTGAGTATATAACTATATTTTATTTTAATTCTTTTTTTTTTTTTTAACAGGGATATGGTGCCCACATTGCTATATACTACGTGGTCTGTGTTAGATACTGCTGGGCAATATACTACATCGCTGTGCTCTATACTATGTGGCCTGTGTTATATACTGTGTGAGCTGTTATATATTGCGTGGCTGTGCTATATACTATGTGGCTGTGCTATATACTACGTGGGCTGTGTTATATGCTACTTGTCTGTGCTATATTTCTCTGCTGTATCTGTGCATCATGAGTCATCATGAGGCGGTAGATATTCTCCTGAGGGAATTCCTCCCAGACCCGGATAAAAGAATCCGTCAACTCCTGGACAGTCTGTGGTGCATGGAACGAGACATGATGTGCTTGATTGGATTCAGGTCTGTGGAACAGGCAGGCCAGTCCATAGCATCAATGCCTTCATCATGCAGGAATTGCCGACACGTGAGCATTGTCCTGCATTAGAAGGAATCCACAAAACTTGCTCAGGTAGTGCAACACATCCAGGATGGCACATCAATGCGAGCTGTGGCTAGAAGGTTTGCTGTGTCTGTCAGCGCAGTGTCCAGTGCATTGAGCAGATACCAGGAAACAGGCCAGTACACCAGGAGAAGTGGAGGGGGCCATAGGAGGGCAACAACCCAGCAGCAGAACCGCTTCTTTCTCTTTTGTGCAGACACATGGATGTTAGTGGCCTTCTGGAGGTCATTTTGCAGGGCTCTGGCACTGTTCCTCCTTGTACAAAAATACTCGATTAGCACACGAGCATGCTCAGATAACACCTTATCTGAACACATTTGCTCATCACTACTCTTAGCTTATCCTATGGGTGATGTAAAATGCTCAATCCTTGACTACAGCTGTCTGGCAGAGTATTCACGTTTTTGTTCCATTTTTCTTTGGCTTTAGGAAGTGAAGCGGACTTCAGTTCATCTAGCAGTACCGGCAGCATATCCGCTCCAGAGGTTCATATAAATGCTGTGCCAGGAGGCAAGAAGACATCGTTCTCACGCAAGTAAGAATTTCCCAATGTGCCGTTCGCTAACAGTCGTACGCTGATCGATGTCTTGTGTTCCTCAAGTACAAACACTGCGTAGACTTGCGGTAACAAGTGCAATGTAACTGGTTCTCTATCTGCAAGAAAGATATTGGAGTCCAGTGGGCGGTCCTGATCAGTGATTGGCCGCTCTGTAGTCACAGATGGGGAAGCCCGCCCACTGGACTCCAGAACCTGAAGATTCTGTCTTCAAATCTTATGGCACAATTTGCATCCATACAGTAAAAAACAAACAAAAAAAACCCCAAAAAATAAAACAAAAATTCTACTTACACACTGCGTAGTTTTTCATATTGCGGTAAATGCAATAAGATCCAGAATTCTAAAATTGTGACATTTATAATGAAGAATGATCTCCATTTACTGACTGGACACATTATGATACCCTTAAAATTCTCCAGATAGGAGTTGGCAGGCAGAAGCAAGTGACTTTATCAGCTTTGCCTAATCCATTAGCTATACTGTACAGAGGTCTCTCATTGTGCGCGTGTGACAGAAGCTACTGCATATTGATACTTAATGAAAGTATGATCATAGTGCTTTCACTGATAGTCTGTGGACACATTTGACATGGAAAAAATATTTTTTTACACTTGTTAGTGGCTACCCTTTAGTTAAAATTGCAGCCTGATTTTATTTACTACAATTTTAATTCAATGTTCAGTTTACATCCTGATCAAATTTTTTTTTTTTTTATTGTGGGAGTGTCTCTCCTAGTAATATAGGCTGTATGTTTACAGGGGTGCTGCTGACTTAATTAGCTCATACACTGTGTTCCAAATTATTATGCACATAGATTTTAGGAGTGATCATTTTAGAATTTTTTTGTTTGTCATTTAAACTCATTGATGGTGATGTGTGTCAGGGCTCTTTATATCACTGAAAGCAATTGCAGATACCTGTGCACATTAGTTTGGCCGGTGTGTCCAAATAAAGGCAAGACTACTTAAGAAGGCTGTTCCACATTATTAAGCAGCCTACATTTTTTGCCAAAATGGGAAAGAAAAAGGATGTGTCGGCTGCTGAGAAGCAACAAATTGTGGAGTATTTAGGTCAAGGCATGACTACAATCAACATTGCCAAGACACTTCATCGTGATCATCACACAATCAAGATGTAGCTGATTCCCAGCACACACGTGTGCGTGCTGATAAGGAAAAATTGAGGACTCTTTCCAACAGATAATTGCGTAAGGTTAAAAGAGCAGCTGCAAAAATGCCTTGTCATAGCAGCAGACAAGTTTTTGAAGCTGCTGGTGCCTCCAACGTCCCCAGAACAACAAGATGCAGGGTCCTTCAGAGGTTTGCAGATGTGCGTAAGCCATCCTGTCGACCACCTCTATCCACTGCACACAAGCAGAAACGGCTCCAGTGGGCCAAACGATACATGAAGACTGACTTCCAAACTGTTTTGTTCACCGATGAGTGCCGTGCAACGCTCGATGGTCCAGATGGATGGAGTGGAGGATGGCTGGTTGATGGACACCCCATGAAAACACGGCTAAGGCACCAACAAGGAGGAGGTGGAGTAATGTTTTGGGCTGGAATCATGGGGAGAGAGATTGTCGGCCCCTTTATGATCCCTGAAGGGGTAAAGATGAACTCCATAATCTATGTGGTGTTTCCAAAACAACACTTCAAGCCATGGTTCAAGAGGAAGAACCGTGCTTTCCGCAGCAAGATCATTTTCATGCATGATAATGCACCGTCTCATGCTGCAAAAAACACATCTGCATCTCTGGCTGCTATGGGCATAAAAGAGGACAAACTTATGGTGTGGCCACCATCTTCCCCTGACCTCAACCCCATTGAGAACCTCTGGAGCATCATGGAAAGGAGTGTGTATGATGGCGGGAGGCAGTTCACATCTAAGCAACAGCTCTGGGAGGGGATTCTGTCCACATGCAAAACAATTGAAGCAGAAACCATCCAAAAACTGACAAATTCAATGGACGAGAGAGTTCAGAAGCTTCTTTCGAACAAGGGGTCCTATGTGCAAATGTAACATCACCTAGAATAAAGTTTTCACTTGAAAACTGTTTGATTTCATTTTGTAATAAGCTGATAATGCTTATAACTTCACAACTGACCATTTTTTTGTTCAAAATAAAAAAAGAAATTGACACACTGGCGCTCACCACGTTTAGAGACAAACGGATGGTGACAGGGAAAATGGATAGTGACTGGAAAACCCTAGCTGCTGGGATCACTGACAGGATCTGTGCCTATCCTGAGATATAAATATATAGAAAAAATGCCACAAACGGACAAAGTGATGCCGCGCTTAGGGGTATATGCTATATGCTACTAAGATGCAAGTAGTCAATGTATAAATACAATGCGCAATTGTTCCGTGGTGAGAGGGTGCTTACCCTAAGTATAGATGTGCTGATTGTTCCGCTGCGATGCCCCGAGGAGTAGTCTGATCCGGTCCCCGCTGCTGGTTCTTGCAGCGTCGGAGGGAAATGGAAGGGGGGAGCGGGAGGTAGTATAGTAGCTAGCGCGATACCTGGGAGCCCCGGCCGAAGGCGTCCCTGGTAACCGCGAGGAGAGAAATGGCTGTTGGCGCCGGCTCGCAAGTGCCTGAACTGTGACGTCACACAAGGTACGGAGCGGCGTTGGGGCCAAAAGGGATGACTAAACCAACGCGTTTCGAAGGTGCACGGCCTTCTTCATCAGGGTTACGGTGTATCACTCCATCCTCTCCTTTTATGGGTTGTTAATTAGCTGCTATTCTGCCCGCCCCCCATCCCAGTGTATGACTCCTTTGAATCATAATGAGTCTGCTATGTTAATTACGCGGCGTTCAAGAGGCCTAACTGATCTGGACCACCCTAAATAGCCTATCTATTCATAAATAAATATAAATTAAGAATCAAATACTTTATTAGAACTGCATGATTAAAACCTGAATGAGTGTAAATTCAAAATCAAATGCTTTATTAAAACTACATGATTAAAACTTAAAAACCTAGAACTTTATCCTGTGCCTCACTGGTGATATGCAAATTCCTCTGTTTATATTACGTAGCCGTTACCCCGGGGCTCACGTAAAAAAATTAAAAGAAAGACGTTAACTAAAACTACTTGGTATTAAAAATATTTAAAACGTTTGTTTGAAAAAAACGTTAATAAGAATCCCTAGCTTAAAAACATAGCTCAAAATAAAAAAAGGTTGAAAACTCTGCTGTGCATAATAATTTGGAACATGCATTTTGAGTGTTTATTTTTTTTAAAAAAGATACTGTTTTCATAGGCAGTTTTTTCCAAAACATTGCAATTATACTAGAATAGTAGATGACTGGAAAGTAACAATGACTGCAATTCAGATAGGTAATTTAGAGAAAATATGAGGAAATATTATTTGCATAATAATTTGGAACACAGTGTATATCAGTACAGCTTCTATTCTGCCCTTCTTTCCTGCTTGTTTAATCTGCCCTCCCTGAGACTGCAGCTGCTTTCTCCATACTAAAGTGCAGATCTGTGTACAACACCCTTCCCCCTCATGCTAGAACACTGAAAGGGAAGGGGTGAGCAGTGAGGCATCAGAAACTGGAACTCTGATGGATTTGTAACACTTCTGTAAAAGCAGTCTGTTAAATAAAGGACTTGTATTTGTATGTATTGTTTTAAACATTAACAATGTATCCGCGCTGACCACACACGATGGAAATGTTCTCAAAAACTTTATTGTGCCGACGCATTTCGTGGCAATCTGCCACTTCCTCAGGGCCAAAGATTTGGACCTGAGGAAGTGGCAGATTGCCACGAAACGCGTTGGCACAATAAAGTTTTCAAGAACTTCTCCATCGTGTGTGGTCAGCGTGGATACATTGAGAAACCCGGTCTTCACCTTCCTTGTTTGTCACATTGTTATCCACGGGAGTCTGCAGCGACCACTGTTTCTTCTCACATTCTGCAAGGGGTTGTGACTTTTCACAACCTCTAAAGGTGAGTGCACCTACCGTGTATTGTCATCCAACTTATCACTTTTATCGCCCTATGTGCGCTCTCTCTCCTTAATTTCTTATGTATTGTTTTAGGAAGACTATTTAGAAAGTGCATTTAGGAAGCAAACGAACAATGAAAAAACCTGTGCAATGGTATACATAATATTTAAACCTAACTGGTATTAGGCCAGGGTCTTGTAGATTCTGGCATTTTCCTACCAGCTTTATTGCACCAGAAGCTGCCAGTCAGCAGCTTACAACCTAATGTAAGATTAATGTAACACGGATGACCTCAAAAAAGGACTTTCACACCTTTCAGTGTTAGCGCATTTGTGCACTTACAATAATTTATGTGGCCAATATATAAAAATATACTCAAGATGCCTCCGCACAATGAAACTAATAAATACATGAGCTCCAACATTGCTGGAAATGTTAGAATTATCGGTACTGAGCTTTTGCAAATTTTGATCAAACAAGGTTAGCGATCAAACCACGTCAAGGTGTACCTAACTATGCATGGTCAGTTCTGGTATGATAAAGAGACCTGTGTAGTCTTGAAAGCTTGCAATTTGTTACCATCTTTTCAGTTAGCCATTAAAAGGTATCAACCACTGAGGACTCTCAATTTTAAACATTTTTCTATGGATGGTCACTAACTCTCTGACTCTCCATGTGTCTACTCTGAACTGGGGAAGGAAAGGAAAACCAAGTGTAATTTGCAATTAAAACCTTGCTGGAAAAGATGGGCGGGAAAGGGTGCCGAGCCTTGGAGGAGGCCACATGCCACCAATGTTTACTATACAAAAACCTTTGGGTGGGGCTCCCTCCAGGGCTCGGCACCCTTTTCCACCCATCTTTTCCATGCAATGTTTGGTGAGCTCTGCCTAGTTTCCTTTCACTTCCCTATTCAGATGAGGTCTGATTTGGCAAATGGGCATTATTGATGGGGACCATCCATATTTAGGTACACCTTGACGTGGCTGGATTACTTTTGCACTTTTTGATCAAACCGTTTATGACCTATGACATACCTATAGGTCGCCTCCCTCCTTTGGTTGGGCTCCAGAGCTGAGCCTGTATCTTTTCAGGCACATGACAGCTGATCTGATCAGCTGTCATCATTTGCCCCTAACAGCCGCGGGTGGAATCTTGATCCACCCACGGCTGTTAACATAACAGCGGCATTTAATATGTGTGTGCCGGAAACTCGTCAAAACCACGTCCATCGGCGCCCCTGTTACATGATTGCTGGGCACTGATGAGTTGGCATGACAGCTCAGGGTCTGCAGGAGATCCCCGTGCTTGTCATTGCAGATCTGCTATGAGCGCCGCACTGTGGCCGACATTCATAGAAGATGATTTCTACTATACATAGCAGGGCTCTGCTATGTGTAGCCCAGGTGATCAGATGATTGCAGCTTCAAGTCTCCTAAGGAAACTATTAAAGCAAGTAAAAAGTAGAAAAATGTTAAAAAAAAATGTAAAAGTTCAAATCGCCCCTCCCCCACCCCCTTTTTGCATGCCCTCAAGCGCCCATATTGATGAAAAAATAAAAAAGTTATGTCTCTGGGAAGAAGGCGAGCAAAAGAAGAAGAAAAAACAAAAACTGAAAATTCCGAGGTGGTGAAGGGGTTAACTAAGCACCTTGCTTTAACGTGTAACAGCAATATTGGAGTTGATGTGTTCATTAATCAGTGTGCTGACGTAGTGTGGGTATATAGACGACCTCAGATGATGGAAGCGAGGGTGCCAGGTTTCTACATTGAGGGGCAGCGTTACTCTTCCTATAAGTACTGTATGGACTCATGATGGCATACGTTTCTCCTCTCTGCTCCTATGGAAGGCCGTCGTACCGCACCGAGCCTCAGAAACGCGTCTCCAGGAATACTACCGAGAGGTGACTGCATGCGAACCTCCACCATATAAGTGTACATCATTGTAAACCCTGTGTAGTCTGGTGCACCCCCTCCATAGATGTGAATCAGTGCAGTGTATCCATCAGTGCTTTCTTCATGGTCATCATATATTGCAGCAAAGTATTGAAGCCATAAAAACTGCAGTATTATGGGTTATACTACTTACTGGTACATTTATAGCAGCATCAAAAAACTCGTGGTGACACCATTGTGTTACCTGTGATGTTACATGAGACTGCAGGTGATCCTACTTAATTGTGTAAGCTCTAAAAACTGATTACAGATGATGCAAATTGATTCACAGGACTCTGTCCAGCGGCCACGTCTGTCATCTCTGAGAACTGCCTCTGTGGTTCTTCTGTTGATTAACCGGCCTGGCTCAATGTCGCATGCATCACACTGCAGTGATGGCGTCACACCAGGCCGGCTAATCAGATGAGCATCTGCGGATGTCGGGAGATGGTGGTAGGCCGTTCTCACATACTGACTCCAGTGCTGGGTTACTTAAATTTTTTTTTTTTTAAATCCGTGGTGATCTGCTGTGGAGTGTTCTCTCGTTCCCTTCACTTCCCGCCACTGGCTGCTCACTTGTTCCCTTCCCGTCCTGCCACTGGCTGCTCACTTGTTCCCTTCCCTTCCTGCCACTGGCTGCTCACTCGTTCCCTTCCCTTCCTGCCACTGGCTGCTCACTCGTTCCCTTCCCTTCCTGCCACTGGCTGCTCACTCGTTCCCTTCCCTTCCTGCCACTGGCTGCTCACTCGTTCCCTTCCCTTCCTGCCACTGGCTGCTCACTCGTTCCCTTCCCTTCCTGCCACTGGCTGCTCACTCGTTCCCTTCCCTTCCTGCCACTGGCTGCTCACTCGTTCCCTTCCCTTCCTGCCACTGGCTGCTCACTCGTTCCCTTCCCTTCCTGCCACTGGCTGCTCACTCGTTCCCTTCCCTTCCTGCCACTGGCTGCTCACTCGTTCCCTTCCCTTCCTGCCACTGGCTGCTCACTCGTTCCCTTCCCTTCCTGCCACTGGCTGCTCACTCGTTCCCTTCCCTTCCTGCCACTGGCTGCTCACTCGTTCCCTTCCCTTCCTGCCACTGGCTGCTCACTCGTTCCCTTCCCTTCCTGCCACTGGCTGCTCACTCGTTCCCTTCCCTTCCTGCCACTGGCTGCTCACTCGTTCCCTTCCCTTCCTGCCACTGGCTGCTCACTCGTTCCCTTCCCTTCCTGCCACTGGCTGCTCACTCGTTCCCTTCCCTTCCTGCCACTGGCTGCTCACTCGTTCCCTTCCCTTCCTGCCACTGGCTGCTCACTCGTTCCCTTCCCTTCCTGCCACTGGCTGCTCACTCGTTCCCTTCCCTTCCTGCCACTGGCTGCTCACTCGTTCCCTTCCCTTCCTGCCACTGGCTGCTCACTCGTTCCCTTCCCTTCCTGCCACTGGCTGCTCACTCGTTCCCTTCCCTTCCTGCCACTGGCTGCTCACTCGTTCCCTTCCCTTCCTGCCGCTGGCTGCTCACTCGTTGCCTTCCCTTCCCGCCGCTGGCTGCTCACTCGTTCCCTTCCCTTCCTGCCACTGGCTGCTCACTCGTTCCCTTCCCTTCCCGCCACTGGCTGCTCACTCGTTCCCTTCCTGCCACTGGCTGCTCACTCGTTCCCTTCCCTTCCCGCCACTGGCTGCTCACTCGTTCCCTTCCCTTCTCGCCACTGGCTGCTCACTCGTTCCCTTCTCGCCACTGGCTGCTCACTCGTTCCCTTCCCGCCACTGGCACCTTATACCCTTAGATGAGTCGGCAGCGGGTGGACAGGGGAAGTCACAGCTTGTGACTATTGAGGACTTGTTAGTATGTGTATATAATGGAGAGAACTCAGTGGTGCAGTAGATAACCAGAGATTTAATTAAAACTACTGCGTAAAAAAAAAGCAATACAATGTTGGAGTCAGTACTTCATAAACCTGGTGGCATAATTTTTTTTAGGAAATTTAGCTAAAGAGTAATTGTCAGAATCTAATTTATTTATATTAGGTCTTTTTTTTTTTTTCTTTTTTCCCCCCTCCTACCGCATGACTATTCGTAAAAAAAAAAAAAAGTACAATATTTCAGTTGTCTCACTGACCACTGGAGTAGTCACAATAGGTGACTCTGCTCATTCTGCACTAATGTGTACAGTAAAGCTGACAAGTGATATACAGAAATGGGAAGAGTCCTCTCCTTCATCATTCAATGTGGTTGAATAAATCACCAATTTATTGTACTGGAGGCCTAAAATGGGGAAGAAGAGCAACAGATTGTCTCGTTTATAGTTTTTAAATTGAACTAATAAGATTGAAATTAAAAAAAAATAAATAATTAATTACCCTTAACTTCTAATCCCAATAATTGTGTAATCTCTTTGACCCTGGATATTATTTGTAATGTTTTTAGTAAATATGAATGAACGCTACAGTCACACAACTGTATATATTATCTTACAAGAGAATTGGATCGATTTATGTAAATGACACTCTGATCAGAGTTGGAACCGGGTGTCAGCATAGTGTGATCCGATTCTCTCGGATGAGAAGATGGAGAGCAACATTTTTCCATTCTGTGAATCCGTGGAAATCTGACTGCACTCAGCCATCCGAGTGCAGTCCGATGATTTTCACGCACCTGTAGACTTGAACGGGTGCATGCCATCCGATTTGTGTGGCATGCTGCCTTTTTTTTTTTTTTTTTTTTTCGATTCCGATTCTGTCTGAAACAAATCGTACGTGCACACCGCTCCATTGAATAACATTGATCCTAGTGCTATCCGATAAAACACCAGATGGCACTCGTCCAATGTATATGCTCATGTGAGCGAACCCTTAGAATCTGTAACCAGGCTTTTGCCACCTCATCTGAGAGCAGCATAACTGAGACCCTGATTACAACAATGTATCACAACTGCTGCACCCAATATACTATACAGTTTTTAGATGCAGCCTGTAGAAGAGCTGAGCAAGCTGCCCCCGCCCACAGCAGGCTTTCTATGTAGATTGTCTATTGACAGTGAGCTGCTTATCAGAGGAGGGGGTGTGGTCAGACCAGGGCTCACATGAGCTGTAGTGAGAATCTCCTGCTGATAAAGCACTCGTATTAAAACCACACACAGCCTAATATGAGACATCACTGGAATCGGGGTGTCAGGCCCCTACCTCATGCAGCCCTCAGATTACATGGCAAAAAACTACTGACAGATTAAATTGTCTTTAATGTCTCATCTGGCCTATAAATGGTTAGCTTTGCATTATACCAGTTGTTAGGTGGTTTCCACCTTCAGATACAACAGTGTCACCATGGCCTGTAGGTGCACCCTCTGAAACTTCATTAATTCCCTCTACATTGACTTAAAATTGAGTAGAAAATGTTACATTTCTTCACTTGGAGGAAATGATTTTGTACAGTTTATATTGTCGTAGATTCTTATTTGGCATCCTTTATATTGATGGGCCCATTCCAAGTGAGTTTTTGTTTTGTCTTTCCTTTAGTTCAGCATAATATATGTATTGTGTACACATACCTTCAATATCTCTGGGAAATAATGATTGGGAGAATATCGGCTTTATTTTAATTTGCTAGTATGAGAATTGTTAGTCCTGACTATTGGAGTGTAAATGTGTAAGATCGGCTACAGAGATGAGCAATTTGGTTCCCACTGCATTAGTCCGGCAAACAGTCCAGTCGTCCATAGCAGACTGAGCTCACTTTTACGCCTGGTATCCTTGGCTCCTTTGTTGCAAACTAAGTCCCATAATGTCCAAAGTCTTTACAACACGATATCGGAGCATGTTCGCTCATCACGGTTGTAAGTGTCTTCGGCATACTCGAAAAATAAGTTTGCGTTCCCGCGGCTGCATGTCTCGTGGCTGTTTGACAACTACAACACATGTAGGGATTGGCTAACAAACAGGACATCCCTGCATGTCTTGCGGCTGTCTAACAGCAATGAGACATGCAGCCTCAAGGACTTGAACATATTATTTGAGCCCGCCGAAAATACTCGGAAAACACCCGAGCAAGCTCAGATAACCCGATCTACGAATACTTAGCCAACATCAGGCGTAGAAGTCAACACCGGCTACTACAGAGGCCCAGACACCGGACCAGACACCGGACCAGAGCAGCACATCTATAATTGCTTATCTCAACTCTGTTCACATCATACATCTTGTCGGTAAGACAAACGTTTACAATGGAAGAAGAGAATGCTTTGGCATACAGTTAATCTATATTTTATACTGCTTGGTAAGATAAAATGAAGCCCAAACAGACCCAAAAGTAGAAAAATTTGTACGTATATTTTTAATTTTTTTTTTTTACAATGAATCCATAAATTGAAATTTTTAAAAGGTGCAAAAATATCCCATTCGGTAATAATAATAAAAATAAAAAAATACAAGAAGTTTTGTCACGTGTGGTGTGAACAGAATCCCAACCCTGATCATGTCAATTATACAATGAAAGGGTATTTATATTTTTTTTGTTTTTTTTTCCCCCTTTTCTGGGTGTCTACTTTTAGCTCTTTAAGGCCTCAAGCACACGGCCGTATCCGGGATCCGTGTCACGTCCCGTTTTCCCCAAACGTCAATGGGTAAGCATGGTTCCTGCCAAAAAGTAATGACATGAGGTCAGACCCTTGTTGTAATGCAAAACTGTATGTATGCGCCAAATAAAGGTCAAACAAAGGCACAGAACCTCTTCTGTAGATAGAAAACTCTTGTAACCCTTCAGTCACTGACTTATCACGTGTGTGTTTTACGAAATGACTGGCAGAGCTACAAGATGCTTTGTGCAACACCACATTTTGTTGCTGTCTCGTCTAAGGAATGAGAAAAATGAAGTTCAAATCCGGTGGACTCCTTTATAGAGGAGCTTTTGTAAGTATTTTTAGCCAATAGGCTCAATGACTTATAAAATAGCAAACTGCTCTTTACCTGCCCTCTCTGGGTCTAAAGCTGCCCCTCCACCACTGCTTTGATATATGGCGCTGTCTAAATTGGCTGCGCTCCGTGGATGGCTGCAGTGCTGTTGCGATGGGACGACAGGGCTGCAGCGGCGGAGAGTTAGCGAGGGCCAATAAAAGCTCAAAATAATTTTCTACGTCATAGAGCCTGTGGGCTGAAAGATATTTCAAAAGGGATGGGAATGACAGCTGCTTGCGTTGATTTCCTCCCCCCACTAATTTAAGAAATTTTTCATGCTAGCTATTTTTGTTCTTTTATTCCTTAAGTCGTGTGTCCCATGGACGAAGTCATACGTGCTCCTCAACCAAGCCTGTGCACAGTTCCCCAGGCTCGCGTGAAAAGGATCTCTTTTCAGCGCTATGTAGAAATCAGACCAGTCCCATAAATGTTCATGATGCCTATGGCGTGTCCTCTCCGAGCAGCAGTAACTCTGGATCCTACAAGGGCAGTGACACCAGCCCTACTCTTCGGTAAGTGTGTGTGTAAATATTAGCATGATCCCCATGACGGAGACCCTGCATAGATGGATGTACAGTATAATCTTGGGATGAGCTTTTTCTATTCCTTGGTGTACGTATAACAGAATACTGTAAATTTCTCGAAAGACATAATATACACCAAGGGCCAGATTCATCATTTAAGAGTTTCTAAGTCCCTTTTTGTTTTTTGTTTTTGACTTGTGGTTTTTGTCGATGTTCCTTACACCAAATTCATCAAAATAGCTCTCAAGATTCATGAATTTTGTGAACAGGCCAAAATTGTGAGGGTTTTTTTCTCTATCTTTAGCTAGATTTTTTACTTTTTGAGAAGTTGCACATTTTGCAGAACATCGCAAAAAAAAAAAAAAAAAAGAAAGCAAGAAATTCAGGGAGGTGGAACTGGAGTAAAGTTGTGCCAATTTTTTCTTTTTTTTTCTTTGTTTCCATAGGCGTACCATGAGATATGCATCTTGTGGTGATAACCACGGCATCAAGCCGCCGAGTCCCGAACAATATCTGACCCCACTTCAACAGAAGGAAGTCTCTATACGACATCTGAAAGCAAAGTTGAAGGAGTCGCAGAGCACGTTGGAGGAAAGGTATTCTCCACTTACGTACAATTTTTTTTCTTTCAAAATGAATGTGGCCTGAGTGGACAAAAATGCATCTCGTGGTGAGATCCGAGCTGATGGAAGTTGTTGACCGTTGTAGGCTGCATTTCTTCAGACCATGGTGGTCGTGTCTTCCATGATGGGGTTACCTCGCCTTTGGCCACTTATGTCATTAGTATGGACAGCACATCAACACGGGGCCTCTGGGGAGTGTACATGGCCGCTTCATCTGACTCATTTTAGGATTTTAGGCCATGAGGCCCCTTTGATATTGTGTAGAAGGTGTTGCGCAGCTCCCCTTCTCCAGAGGAACTGCACTTTTACTAAATCAGATGGGGGAAATTTTCCCAACAGTAGTAGAAACGACATGAAGAATGTGGGTGGGGGGAGACTAGAGTCTTCTGTACTAGGGGGCAAAACCCAGCATCATATTGGGGGGGGGGGGGGGCATGCTACATTTCCAACTCTTGTATGTAACATATTATAGTGTACGAGTAAATAAAATCTCTTTTCAAATTAATGGAACAAATGTGTAAAATTACACGGAACATTAACAGTTATTTAAAAGGAGTCTCAGCCTGACCTGGTAATCTAAACTAAGCAAACAGCCTTGTAGGGGGGGATACAGCCCCTATAGAAATGGCACCTTAGTGCTTCTATTACTGCCTCTGTTCTTCAGAATTTGAAGTTTAATCAGATAGCGCTTGGTGCACCCTTGGTGTGGCCAAGAGGTTCAGTGCACCGATCCGCCCCCTGGATCTGCATATTCCTGCCTCCCTCACTGGTGATTGACTGCAGTGCCTTTCTTGGAGTGAGCACTGTCTGCAGGTAAAGCTCAGACAAGCCAGTGCTGCCAATCACCAGTGAGGGAGGCACAAACATGAAAACCAGTAGGCGGATTGCTGCAGTGAGCCTTTTGCCCACACAAAGGGTGTACCAATCACTCCAATTATCGTATTGGGTTAAACATTGGTGTTCTAATCGCTGCCTCTGTTCTGCAGAACCTGAATGTTGTTTTTTTTTTTTAAGACGAGCTTTATACCCCATAAGACTTTTCCCCCAGTCCATCAAAACCGGTAATTTTCTCGCCGGTCTTGATGTTTTTTTTTTTTGTTTGTTTTTTTTTGAGTCCGATGCATGCCTCCTATGCAATGAGTATCTGATGAGTGGTGTGCACCTGGCCAGAAATCTTTCTCCAGTGTAATATTACAGCATGACCCAATTCCCTATATTTGAGCTTTAATTTTTGACACAACCTATGGACCCATGCGGTGCTGTTTATGGAAGTATGCAGACATGTTTTTGTGATCTTAGAAAGTCCTTATAACGCTATTTTAGAGATCTTGGTCACTTGTGTGATTTTTTTTTTTTTTTTTTTTTTTTTTTTTTTTTTTTTTTTCCCCGAGATGGTGTTTTATTTTTGTGTGGGTGTGTTACAGGGAAGCAGAAATAGAAGACTTGAAATCTCAGCTTGCTCGTATGCGAGAAGACTGGATTGAAGAGGAATGTCATCGCGTGGAGGCCCAGCTTGCTTTAAAAGAAGCCCGGAAGGAAATAAGGCAATTAAAGCAGTTCATTGAGACCATGAAAAATAGTTTGGCTGAGAAAGATAAAGGAATTCAGAAATATTTTATAGACATTAATATTCAGAATCGGAAGCTGGAGACCCTTTTGCGTAGCATGGAGCTGGCTCAAGATGGGACTTTTAGAGATGACTCCTGTTTGGATTACATATGTAACTCGCCAGGGGCATCTCTTACAGAAAGTGCCATTTATGATAAAATGTCAGATGGACTTTTAATGGAGGACCAAGCGATGGAGGAAATGGGGGCTTGTGATCTTCTCTTGAATGATGAGCTGGCAAACAGGGAATGTCTGTATGATGATGTCATCCTGGACACCATAAGTGATGGTGACAGTCTGGCAAACTTGAATCCTGCTACTTTACAGGGCATGGTCGGCTTTGAAAAGGAGAGGGAGAAATTTAATTCAAAGTGGACTCAAGGTTCACTTTGGATGGAACAGGCAATCCAAACCGATGTTGTTCCTTACAGCCTTGATCTTGAAAATCTCATCCTGAAGATCTTCAAATCTCATAATGACAATCTGATTGGTCGATCTTCTTCCTCTGTTTTTCAGGGTCTTCAGCTCAAATGTTCAAGTAAATTAATAGACTTGACCCCTGATGATCCAAATTCAGCTATCCTTCTATCCCCAGATTCTCAACGCAATGATTCTCTTCCAATTTCTATGTCAAACCGTGCCATGAAAGAACTTGACTTTGATGGACCTCTGGTTCAGCTGCCATGTAAAGACCCAACACAATCTTGTGTAGCCAAGAAACACTGGAGTGACCACTTCCTGACCGACCTCCTGGCTGTGGCTGTGCCTGCAATTCCCTCAGTTTTATGGGCCTTCACGACCCAACGAGGGAACCCTGATCCTGCGTATAACTTTGGTACAATGATGCGGGGTTGTTGCTTGATAGCTTTACATACTCTTCGTAAAACATCCTCCAATGCTTATATTTAGATCTTGATGGGGTTTTTTAGAACTTTGTCCTATACCATTGACAGGACATGTTCAGGTCTTATGTTAAAGGGGAAATTGTACAATCTCCTATAAAGGGCCCGCTCTGTTCCTAATGTTTTAATGTTATCTATTGTTTGGAACAGCTACTGCTTTTTTTTTATATATTTCCAACCAAGATGCCCTTTAAATAAGCCAAATGCATAACTCTCGGATATATATATATTATGGAACAGTCAGGCCTTATTCAGGTAGATGCATTGTACCACTGTTTCAATCTTTTCTGGATGAAGCGCCTGGGGTCATCTGGTTTCTGATGACCTGAGCTTACAGCAGCATAGGCTCCTATTTAGTTCAGTGGATGTTCCTTGCGCTACATGCAGAATCCATAGAATGAAGTGTGAACAATGCCTTGGTCTGAATGAGGCCTTCTAGTCTGTTGCCATTTCTGATGCAGCACTGCCAGATAATTATATTAGTATTACTTCCCCTTTAACGCTATAACACATAGAGCACTTAATAAATTGCATTAAATCAATTTGGCACTATTGCACCGAAAATGCTTTTCGTTTGCACTTTATCACCGAATTCACTTTAAGTTTCTTTTTAAATGCAAATAGAAAAAATAGAAAAAAAAAATTAATAATTGATAGCTTTTCCTCCCCTTCATAGATTTGCACTAAATTTGTAAAGAAAATACAAATTTTTGCTCTTGAATGTTACAATTCCTAATCTTGCACTTGTACAATGACCTTCTGCAGCCCAGCTGCGCTTTATTGCTGTGCTTGTTGTGTGATTTTATTAATTGTCCAGCACCTGAGCCTTTCACCGACATCGCCGCGCTCTTGTTCTATGTATCCTACTCGCTGGTGTATATGAATGTTCCGATCCATCGCATTCCTCGCACCGCTCTTCTCTGCGCCATTTCATAGAGCCCCAGTGTCTGCTGTAGGTACGCTTGGCCGTCCGTGAAGTGTATATTGTTACCTATGGTAATGTACGTTTTCTTGGTAACTGCATTGTGTCAGAGCATGTCGTACTGAGAATTGTGCCTGTATTTCAGAGGTTATTGCAAAGTGTTTACAGCGTAACATGGTATGATGAGACGTATTTATAGATCTAGTGTATAGTAATTCTAAGAAATTCTATAAGTGGACCATCTCCATATTTATATAATTATATATTGTGTTGCTGTATGCAAACAGCTTGCCGGATGTCTGTATGTACAGATTCAATAAAAAGACCTTCTGTAAATCATGTCTGGTATATAGGGGGGGGAAGGGGTATATGTGTATGTATATGTGTATATATATATATATATATATATATGTATATATATATATATAATTTTTTTTTTTGGGATATCGATCTATCCTTTTTCTCCACTCATGGTTAGTGGTTGGGTGAAGCCATTTATTGTCAAACTACTGTATTTTTTTTTTTTTTCTCTTTTTAAATCATAATGACAACCCAAAACATCCAAATGACCCTGATCAATAGTTTACATACTCCATTTCTTAATGAAAATAGGAAAAATTGGAGTCCGGCTCAACAGGACTGGTCAACATGTACATTTCTTTTGTATGCACTATATTTTCTTTTGAAAAAGAAAAGGAAAATCCAGTCCTGTTCAGCTGGACTCCCAATTTTTTTCTATTTTCCTTGATGCGAGGCTGGTGTCTGAGCCCCAGGTGGATAGGCATAGAGCAACTGGGTGAGCTGGAATCAAGTTTCTCCAATTTCTTAATGCTGTATATTGCCCCCTCTAACATCAATGACAGCTTGAAATCTTTTGTGGTAATTGTGGATGACGTTCTTTATTTTCTCAGATGGTAAATCTGCCCACTCTTCTTGGCAAAAAGCCTGCAGTTCCTGTAAATTCCTGGGCTGTCTAGGATGAACTACGCACTTGAGATCTCCCCAGAGTAGCTCAATGATATTGAGGTCAGGAGACTGAGATGGCCACTCCAGAACCTTCACTTTGTTCTGCTGTAGCCAATGACAGGTCAATTTGGCCTTGTGTTTGGATTGTTGTCATGTTGGAAATTGCAAGTACATCCTATGTGCATCAGTATTTGCTGATAACGTGCTACATTCAACTTTCCTTTAACTTTGACCGAGTTTCCTGTGCCTTTTATAGCTCACACATCCCCTAAACATCAGCGATCGAACTCCTTGCTTTACAATTGGAATGGTAATTTTTTTATTATTGCTTCTAACGAAGTTTCATGTCCCCAATAGATTATGAAGACAGCGACGAAGTATTATATCAGTGCTACTCCTGTCGGTCTTCAGTAGTTTTATTTTAAATAGTTTTTAAGGGAAACTTCACGTAGTGGGAGGGGTAAAACAAAGGGATAAAACACATGGTAATGTAAAAACAATGCAAGATTATATGCCAAGAAGAAAGGTTGTTAAATATTTTTCTATCTAAACTTAAGGGAACGAGGAGGAGAACAATGTGGCTTCATATTCTGGAAGGGTATGGTATTGTTTTCTAGGGCAAAGTATAATTCAATAGTGTTGTTGAGACGATCAATGATCTCATTAATAATAGGGATAACAGGGGATTTCCATTTGGGCCCCAATGAGCAGTTTAGCTACTGCAAAAATAGGGAGAGCTATAAATCTCATTTCCCTAGAAAGGGAATCTGTTTCGAGGGAGAGAACAGAAAGATAATGCGAGATAAGGATCTTCCACTTCTCTATTTTATATAATAAACTATTGATCTCTACCCATAAAGGCCTTATTTTTGGACAAGATCCAAAAATATGTATAATACTACTGGTTTGTCTCCAGTAGTTTTATGACCTGCTGGATGGCTCCAGTGTTTGAAAGACAATCTGGAAGTCATTTCTCAATGTACAAGTGCTTCTCACAAAATTAGAATATCATCAAAGAGTGAATTTATTTCATTTCTTCAATACAAGAAGTGAAAGTCATATTATATAGTCACTACAAACAGTGATCTATTTCAAGTGTTTATTTCTGTTAATGTTGATGATTATGGCTTACAGCCAATGAAAACCCAAAAGTCATTATCTCAGTAAATTAGAATACTTTATAACATCAGCTTGAAAAATGATTTTAAAATCCAAAATGTTGGTCTACTGAAATTTATGTGCAGTGAATGCACTCAATACTTGGTTGGGGCTCTTTTTGCATCAATGCGGCGTGGCATGGAGGCGATCAGCCTGTGCCCCTGCTGAGGTGTTATGGAAGCCCAGGTTGCTTTGATAGCAGCCTTCAGCTCATCTGCATTGTTGGGTCTGGTGTCTCATCTTCCTTTTAACAATATCCCATAGATTCTCTATGGGGTTAAGATCAGGCGAGTTTGCTGCCAATCAAGCACAGTGATACTGTTGTTTGCAAACCAGGTATTGGTACTTTTGGCCGTGTGGACAGGTGCCAAGTCCTGCTGGAGAATTAAATTTCCATCTCCAAAAAGCTTGTCGGCAGAGGGAAGCATGAAGTGCTCTAAAATTTCCAGGTGGACCTACACCAGCAGATGACATGGCTCCCCAAACCATCACTGATGGTGGAAACTTCACACTAGACCTCAAGCAGCTTGGATTGTGGTCTCTCCACTCTTCCTCCAAACTCTGGGACCTTGATTTCCAAATGAAATGAAAAATGTACTTTCATCTGAAAACAACACCTTGGATCACTGAGCAACAATCCAAGTTCTTTTTCTCCTTGGCCCAGGTAAGATGCTTCTGGTGTTGTCTATTGGTCATCAGTGGCTGGACACAAGGTATGCGACAGTTGTAGCCCAAGTCCTGGATACGTCTGTGTGGTGGCTCTTGAAGCAAATCCAGCACCAATCCTTACAAGGCTGCGGTTATCCCCAAGTTGCTTGTGCACCTTTTTTCAACCACACACTACCCTCTTAACCCAGCCTATTTTGACCTTAATGAGCTGGGCCGTTTTTTGCAATTCTGACCAGTGTCCCTTTATGAGGTAATAACTCAGGAACGCTTCAACAGATCCTAGCGATTCGGAGATTGTTTTTTCGTGACATTGGGTTTCATGTTAGTAAATTTAGATAGATAATTTTTGCGTTTATTTGTGAAAAAATAAAAAATTTTAAAATGTTAAATATCACAATTTTCTAATGTTGAATTTTTATTCTGTTAAACAAGAGTTATGTGACAAAATAGTTAATAAATAACATTTCCCACATGTCTACTTTACATCAGCACAATTTTGGAAACCATTTTTTTTTTGTTAGGAAGTTATAAGGGTTAAATTTGACCAGCGATTTCTCATTTGTACAACTAAATTTACAAAACAATTTTTTTTTTTTTTTTTTAGGGACCACCACCTCACATTTGAAGTTAGTTTAAGGGTTTTTATATGGCTGAAAATACCCAAAAGTGACATTCTAAAAACTGCACCCCTCAAGGTGCTCAAAACTACATTCAAGAAGTCTATTAACCCTTCAGGTACTTCACAGCAGCAGAAGCAACATGGAAGGAAAAAAAAAAATGAACATTTCACTTTTTAATTACAAAAATTATCTTTTAGCAACATTTTTTTTTTATTTTTCCAAGGGTAAAAGGAGAAACTGGGCACCGAAAGATATTGTACAATTTGTCATGAGTACGCCAATATCCCATATGTGGGGGGGAACCACTGTTTGGGCACACGGCCGGGCTCGGAAGGGAAGGAGCGCCATTTGACTTTGAAAGAAAAATTGGCTCCGATCTTTAGCGGACACCATGTCGTGTTTGGAGAGCCCCTGTGTGCCTAAACATTGGAGCTTCCCCACAAGTGACCCCATTTTGGAAACTACACCACCCCAAAAAAAAAAACTTATCTTGATGCATAGTGAGCACTTTGAACCCCCGGGTGCTTCACAAATTGATCCGTAAAAATGAAAAAGTACTTTTTCCCCAAAAAAATTTTTTAGCCTCAATTTTTTTCATTTTTATATGGGCAACAGGATAAAATGGATCCTAAAATTTGTTGGGCAATTTCCCGAGTACAGCGATACCTCACATGTGGGGGTAAACCACTGTTTGAGCGCAGGGCTCGGAAGGGAAGGAGCGCCATTTGACTTTTTGAATGAAAAATTAGCTATCGTTAGCGGACACCATGTCGCGTTTGGAGAGCCCCTGCGTGCCTAAACATTGGAGCTCCCCCCCAAGTGACCCCATTTTGGAAACTAGACCCCCCCAAGGAACTTATCTAGATGTGTGGTGAGCACTTTGAACCCCTAAGTGCTTCACAGAAGTTTATAACGCAAAGCCGTGCAAATAAAAAATCATTTTTCTTTCCTCAATTATATTTTAGCCCGCAATTTTTTTTATTTTCACAAGGGTAACAGGAGAAATTGGACCCCAAAAGTTGTTGTCCAGTTTGTCCTGAGTACGCCGATACCCCATATGTGGGGGTAAACTACTATTTGGGCACACGTTAGGGCTCGGAAGGGGAGTAGTGACGTTTTGTAATGCAGACTTTGATGGAATGGTCTGCGGGCGTCATGTTACGTTTGCAGAGCCCCTGATGTGCCTAAACAGTAGGAACCCCCCCAAGTGACCCCATTTTGGAAACTAGACCCCCCCCCCCCAAGGAACTTATCTAGATGTGTGGTGAGCACTTTGAACCCCCAAGTGCTTCACAGAAATTTACAATTTTTGAAAATAAAAAAAATCTTTTTTCCAACAAAAATAAGTTTAGCCCCATTTTGTTATTTTCCCCAAGGGTAACAGGATAAATTAGACCCCCAAAGTTGTTGTGCAATTTTTCCTGGGGACGCTTGTGTCCCATATGTTTGGGTAAACCATTGTTTGGGCGCACATCGGGGCTCGGAAGGGAGGGAGCACCATTTGACTTTTTGAACGCATGATTGGCTGGAATCAATGGTGGCGCCATGTCACATTTGGAGACCCCTGATGTGCCTAAACAGTGGAAACCCCTCAATTCTAACTCTAGCCATAACCCTAATCACATCCCTAATCCCAACCCTATCCCCAACACACCCTTAACCCTAATTCCAACCCTAAGGCTATGTGCCCACGTTGCGGATTCGTGTGAGGATTTTTCCGCAGTTTTTGAAAAATCCGCAGGTAAAACGCACTGATTTCCACAGTGTTTTTTGTGCGGATTTCACCTGCGGATTCCTATTGAGGAACAGGTGTAAAATGCTGCGGAATCCGCACAAAGAATTGAGATGTTGCGGAAAATACAACGCAGCGTTTCCGCGCTGTATTTTCCGCGCCATGGGCACAGCAGATTTGGTTTTCCATACGTTAACATGGTACTGTAAACGTGATGGAAAACTGCTACGAATCCGCAGCGGCCAATCTGTTGCGGATCTGCAGCCAAATCTGCACAGTGTGCACATAGCCTAATTCTAACCCTAGTAGAAAAATAAAAGTAAATATATATTCTTTATTTTATTATTGTCCCTACCTATGGGGGTGACAAAGGAAGGGGTTCATTTATTTTTTTATTTTGATCGCTGTGATAGGTTCTATCAAAATGTACCTGCGCATTTTGGAAGATGGCGGCGCCCAAGCAGAAGACGGACACAGAGAGGGACACCGGAGGTCGGTAAGTATGCGGGGGTGGGATCGGACTGCAGGGGGGAGCGGACAGGAGGATGGACAGCAGAGGACGGGGCATGGCGGTGGATCGGTGGCAGATCGCGGTCTCCAGCCATGGCCGATGATATTGCAGCATCGGCCATCACTGGATTGTAATTTCACCAATTTTCATTGGTGAAACATTACGATTGCTCTGAATGAAAGTGAAACGTCACTTTCAGCAGCCAATCAGAGCGATCGTAGCCACGGGGGGGGGGGCGCTAAAGTACCACTCCCCCTGTCCCTGCAGGTCGGGTGAAATTAGTTAACCCTTTCACCCGACCTGCAGGGAGTCACAGGTCGGATTGGCACTGACTCATGACGCATACGCTGTGCCACAGGTCAGGAATGGGTTAAAAATAGCAATGTGATTATAAGGGTATGTTTCCACTGGCCAGATTAGCTGCGGATTGAACGCTGCGTACAGCCGCAGCGTTCAACCCCCAGCATCTAGATGCTACAGCATAGTGGAGGGGATTTTATGAAATCCCATCTCCACTATGCGTGCGAACACGCACCCGGCGGGCCTGCGTTTCCGGACAGGTGGCGCGTCTTTTTAGAATGCAGCATGTGTTTACTGTGTGGCGACACTCCGTCACCGCAAGGTAAATCACAGGGTCCCATGTATGGGGTGCGGTGATTCCAGATGTGATTACTGAACACATCCAGAAATCATCGCACGTACAGGAGGGGGCGGCACTTTGGGCTGAGCGGGTTTTCCTCTCCATCCAAAGCGCTGTTAATCCAGACCGAGAACAAGTACCCTTATGCTTCTGAATAAAAATACTTGCCGTACACTACTCCCCTGAATAATTAATTGGTCCTAAATGTGTCCCCTGCACAAAATATGTCACTATTCCATACGGCATCCCCCCTCTTCACACTGCCCTCTAAAACGGCATCTCCCACTTTAGTGCAGTCTCCATAGTGTGCTCCATCATACTCCTCCATACTGTCCCTTCTCTATACTGCCCACCCACATTACCCAATCTCTATTCTATACCCCTTCACACTACTCTTACCCTTATTGTCTCCTCACACTATTCCCCTCAATATTCTCAAATTTCCCCCTCCCTCCTCATACCGTGCCCTCACATTTTCCTCCATACTATGTCCTCATACATCCCCACAAAGATTTTGCACCTGTTTCCTAACATTTTCCACACACCCCCAGCTCCCCAAACTGCAACACTGTATCTTCTCAGGTCTCCCTCACCCTCCAAACTGCCATATTGTCTCCCAGCAGATCTCCCTCACTACCCATACATGCTGTCTTCTCCCAGGTCCCCCTTGCACTCCATACTGTACCAATTTCCCCCACCCACCTGCTCCTCATACTGCATCCACACAAATGCTCCCCTGCTCCTCATACTGTCAGCAGCATCCATCCCCCAGCCCCTCATACTGTGACAACAATCATCCCCCGCTCCTCATTCTGCCTCCGCAGCACCAATTCTGCCTCCGCAGCACCAATTCTGCCTCCGCAGCACCAATTCTGCCTCCGCAGCACCAATTCTGCCTCCGCAGCACCAATTCTGCCTCCCCCCACACTCCTGATACTGTGTTCACATCAATCCCTTCCCCACTCCCTGTGTCTCTCTCCCCCACCAACAAGTATTTGGTCTCCTTAGCTGCAGGTGATCGCTAACCTGACCAATGTACACCATGCCTATGTGGTGCTGGAGTGATGTCAGCAAAGTGATCAGCTAACCTGATCGTGCTGATGTCACCCTGACCCAGAAGTGCCAGTGGTCAGAGCTTCTGAAAGATGAAAGTTCAATTGATTTCAGGGAGCTAGCGCACTGCACCTTCTCTGAGCTGGCTGTCGGACCGAAAATGCACGCATGTGAGCTTACCTCTGGGGCGACTAATCATACAACATTACAGCAAGTTCTTTAAAATCCTTTAATCAATAATTACATTTGTCACTGTATAATGCAGCAGTCAATTTAACCCAATTATTATTTACACCTATTCTTTTTTCTTTAATCTTAATTTTTCTGAGTCCCATTCGCAAGTCTGAGGAGGCAATTAAATCATCTGGTATTGTAATCCAAAGTCTTAGAAATGTGATAAGAGGCGTCTGAGTTCCCATAAATCCCAGTGACTTTGTGCCGTTACCCCAATGGAAAGATCCTAAAAATCAGAGAAGTGTTTGTGTGATGAGCGGCGCCCGTTGTTAGGATAATTTCACGCCGATTTTGCTCTGTTCCTTCTTCATTTGCCGCTGCACGTCTTTCTCCATCTTCTTCCTTTGCTGCTCTGCGGTTCGTTTTTCCCTTTCGGCTACTTTCTGCTGCCTGATTAACGAATGTAAAAATGGTTACGGTCATTTCAACAAACATCTTTTACATAAGTCACTAGCACAAGCAAATATAATACTTTTCCTCTGAACTACTCATCCACTCTGCACTGCTAAAAACCAGCTTGGTTAAAACAAGTCAGATTGTTATCCATTTGAAATATCATCTTCCAGCTGCCTACTGAAGTCTACGGACAGGGAAGAATGACCAGAGTGAAAGAAGCCCAGACACCAAGAAGTGTTCTCTCACCACATTGATGGATTCACAGCTACACTACTCAGTACTGCTGCATAATGTCCTCCAAACATGTGCTAGAGACCGGAGAGCAGGTATCTTTCCTCAGGAAGCCAGCAGCGGCAGAAGTGGAGCAATGCTGCGGGCCCTGGGTGGGAGAAGTGGAAGCCCCAGCGGTGTGATGCTGCAGGCCCGGTGTCAGTGGTGAAGCTGTGGGCTTCAGGGAAATGGCCACCGGAGGCGGGGCTTGCGTAGACTGAGATCTCAGCTGGGCAGAGATGTGCCACCTCGGCCACCAGCCACTTCAGGAATACCGTCGCCGGGGAAGCAATGTACTGTGCTCTGCCTCACCTCCGACACCGGGCCCGTAGCATCGCATGGCTTCTACCGCTGCTGGTTCCTGAGGAAGGGACCCTGCCTTCTGTGATCCCGCTCCACCAGTACCGCACCCCCAGTAAGCTGCACATTTGGGGGAAAAAAAGTGTCTCTTACAGTCCAAAGACTACGGTAGGTGGGAAGAAGCACTGAACTTTTTGGCCATGCAAAGGTTTGAAAAACCCAATCTTCCTCTCAAACCCATAATGTAATCTAATTAGATGTATAACTATTTCTTCTCTCTGTTGTGTGATATCAGCCATTGCCCCTACTCCTCACAATACGGGGAAGATGCTCTAGTCTCCACCAGTGTGGCGCTATAGGAGACGGTCACAACTCTTAACCCAGCAAAAAATCGAAGAGAGACCATGGGGTGCCGTAACCCGACAGAGGCCCTTTGTATGCATTTTACTTTCTCACACCTGTAAGTCCAGGTGCTCCGCTGTGGGGCAGCTTCCGCCCCCTCCGAGCTCCGCTGTGGGGCAGCTTCCGCCCCCTCCGAGCTCCACTGTGGGGCAGCTGCCGAACAGCTGCGAGACATGCAGCCACAGTGTCTTGAATATAGCATTACAGCAGGCTGAAGAGGTGCTTATACCCTAGTAAGTAACGTAGCAGTCAGAGGGGTGTCCCACTGCCCTTCATAAACCAGTTCTGGCAGCCCCAGTTCATCCACATTAGTATCTGTTGGGATAATGTAATAGCAGCAGCCACATCCCCAAGTAACAGCCCATTCTGTAAAGTTTCCTGCCCTGATGACAGTTTTTCTTCCTTTAGGGTTGTATCATGCGTCACCACAAGCCTACCCAGAGCTGCAGTTACGACTCTGCTGGGATATGCCGGCACTAGGGTTGGCCGTCTGGCTGGGATGCCGTGCAGTATATAGTCGGAGGTGTATTGTGAGATATATTCTATTTTGTGCCCCCGGTAAACACGGCATTTCCTATAACGGTATGAAAGAACAATTCAAGATCAGGAGACCCGAGAGCTCACAGGAAACCGTACAGAGAGCAGGTCTGGATGTGACAGGAGTAGAAGAGATCGGGCCTGGAAAATGGGCACTGAAAATCCAAAACAGATAGGAGCAATCCAAAAAGGCACCACCTTTATTTACATCAGAAAACGCGCAGTGACCCAGATAAGAAAATCATGGCTGTGAAGAAAGTCAGTCACTATTTACAAAATAAACAGTATCCCAAGATTAAGAGGACCGGGATGTGCCGCAGAGCAGCGGTGTCTGTGCCGTTATGAAGGGGAGGGCTCTGTCTGGAGTTATAGAAAATGTACTGCTTTAAAAGCCGATATTCCCATTTTGTACAATAGTGAGGGAGTCCCCACCTCTTCATCAGCGGATACAAAGAAGGCTCCTTCCTCTGGAGAACCTGTCCTGTATTACACAATCAAAAAAAGAGGCACAGTGCCATGCTTCATCACCCCTGAGGTGGCGCTGAGGGGAATTTAGAGTCAGGATTTCCACTGATTAGAGCAGATTGTTGGTGGCCAAAGCGCGTGGGCAGCACTTTGTGATCAGCTTATTTTCAAGAAATCCTTCTGGGCACTGCCCATAGCAGAAATGAGAAAACCCCTTTAAAGAGAAACTATAGTGGCTTGTGAAAGTATTCACCCACCTTGGCATTTTTCCGGTTTCCTTTTGTGGCAATTACAGCTGCAAGTCACTTTGGATAAGACTGAGATTTCCACTGGGATTTTTGCCCATTCCTCAAAGCAAAATTGCTCCAGCTCCTTCAAAGTTAGATGGTTTACTCTGGTGGTTTTCAAGACTGACCCCCAGATTCTTAACTGGATTATGGTCTGGACTTTGACTAAGCCACTCCAAAACATTTACATGTTTATCCTTAACCCACATGAGCGTTCCTTTTCAGTATGCTTTGGGCCATTGTATCAAATCACTGACAAATAGGTTGTGCTCAACAATATCCCTGTATTTCACAACATTTTCCTGATCCCTGCTGCCGCAAAACATCTAAGTATAATGCTGCCACCACCATGTTTTACTGTGGGGACAGTGTTCTGGGGGTGATGAGCTGTGTTGCTTTTGCGCAAAAGAGAGTTTACCTTAGTGGCCAAAAGGTTCAATTTGACTCATCTGATGACACCACCATCCTCCATACATTTGGGGAGCATCCCACGTGTCTTTTGGAAAACTTAAGCATTTAAATTTTTGTAAGGCTTTTTACTGCCCACTCTACCATAAAGGTCACCTCAATGGAGTGTACAGCTTATTGTGGTCGTATGAACACATACTCCAGTCTCTGCTTGTGAATTTGCAGCTCCTTCAGGGTTATTTTTAGTCTCTGTGCTGTCTCTATGATTAATGCCCTCCGTTTTGGTGGGCGGCCCTCTCTTGTCAGGTTTGTTGTGGTACCATTTTCTTTCCAATTGATTGTACTGGATTTGCTAATTCTCTGGGGGATCATCAGAGATAGGGATATTATTTAATTTAATTTTTTAGAACGCAACCTGACTTGTACTTCTCAACAACTTTGTCCCTGACTTGTTTGGGGATCTCCTTGGTCTTCATGGTGTTTGGTTACTGGTGCCTCTTGTTAACGGTGTTGCAGCCTCTGTGGCCTTTCAGAAAAGGTAAAGTGTAAATACTGACAGACGTGTGACACTTAGATTGCAAACAGGTGGACTTCCTTTCACTAAGCATATTACTTATGAAGTTAATTGCTTTCATCCAAAAATTTTTAGGGGCTTCACTATGGCTGCTATATACGAGGAGAGTGAGCACAGTGCAAACCGAGCTCCTGTGCTCCTCACTATGGCTGCTATATACGAGGAGAGTGAGCACAGTGCAAACAGAGCTCCTGTGCTCCTCACTATGTCTGCTATACACAGGGAGAGGGGGCAGTGTGCAGACGCAGCTCCTGCTCTCCTCTCACTATGGCTGCTATATACAGGGGGAGAAAGGACCGTGAAGACCCAGCTCCTGCTCTCCTCTCACTATGGCTGCTATATACAGGGGGAGAAAGGACCGTGAAGACCCAGCTCCTGCGCTCCTCTCACTATGGCTGCTATATACAGGGGGAGCGAGCACTGTGCAGACCCAGCTCCTGCTCTCCTCTCACTATGGCTGCTATATACAGGGGGGAGCGAGCACTGTGCAGACCCAGCTCCTGCTCTCCTCTCACTATGGCTGCTATATACAGGGGGAGCGAGCACTGTGCAGACCCAGCTCCTGCTCTCCTCTCACTATGGCTGCTATATACAGGGGGAGCAAGCACTGTGTAGACCCAGCTCCTGCTCTCCTCTCACTATGGCTGCTATATACAGGGGGGAGCGAGCACTGTGCAGACCCAGCTCCTGCTCTCCTCTCACTATGGCTGCTATATACAGAGGGAGCGAGCACTGTGTAGACCCAGCTCCTGCGCTCCTCTCACTATGGCTGCTATATACAGGGGGGAGCGAGCACTGTGCAGACCCAGCTCCTGCTCTTCTCTCACTATGGCTGCTATATACAGGGAGGAGCGAGCACTGTGCAGACCCAGCTGCTGCTCTCCTCTCACTATGGCTGTTATATACAGAGGGAGTGAGCACTGTGCAGACCCAGCTCCTGCTCTTCTCTCACTATGGCTGCTATATACAGGGAGGAGCGAGCACTGTGCAGACCCAGCTGCTGCTCTCCTCTCACTATGGCTGTTATATACAGAGGGAGTGAGCACTGTGCAGACCCAGCTCCTGCTCTCCTCTCACTATGGCTGCTATATACAGGGGGAGCGAGCACTGTGCAGACCCAGCTCCTGCTCTCCTCTCACTATGGCTGCTATATACAGGGGGAGCGAGCACTGTGCAGACCCAGCTCCTGCTCTCCTCTCACTATGGCTGCTATATACAGGGGGGAGCGAGCACTGTGCAGACCCAGCTCCTGCTCTCCTCTCACTATGGCTGCTATATACAGGGGGAGCGAGCACTGTGCAGACCCAGCTCCTGCTCTCCTCTCACTATGGCTGCTATATACAGGGGGAGCAAGCACTGTGCAGACCCAGCTCCTGCTCTTCTCTCACTATGGCTGCTATATACAGGGAGGAGCGAGCACTGTGCAGACCCAGCTGCTGCTCTCCTCTCACTATGGCTGCTATATACAGGGGGAGCGAGCACTGTGCAGACCCAGCTCCTGCTCTCCTCTCACTATGGCTGCTATATACAGGGGGGAGCGAGCACTGTGCAGACCCAGCTCCTGCTCTCCTCTCACTATGGCTGCTATATACAGGGGGAGCGAGCACTGTGCAGACCCAGCTCCTGCTCTCCTCTCACTATGGCTGCTATATACAGGGGGAGCAAGCACTGTGCAGACCCAGCTCCTGCTCTTCTCTCACTATGGCTGCTATATACAGGGAGGAGCGAGCACTGTGCAGACCCAGCTCCTGCTCTTCTCTCACTATGGCTGCTATATACAGGGAGGAGCGAGCACTGTGCAGACCCAGCTGCTGCTCTCCTCTCACTATGGCTGTTATATACAGAGGGAGTGAGCACTGTGCAGACCCAGCTCCTGCTCTCCTCTCACTATGGCTGCTATATACAGGGGGAGCGAGCACTGTGCAGACCCAGCTCCTGCTCTCCTCTCACTATGGCTGCTATATACAGGGGGAGCGAGCACTGTGCAGACCCAGCTCCTGCTCTCCTCTCACTATGGCTGCTATATACAGAGGGAGTGAGCACTGTGCAGACCCAGCTCCTGCTCTCCTCTCACTATGGCTGCTATATACAGGGGGAGCGAGCACTGTGCAGACCCAGCTCCTGCGCTCCTCTTACTATGGTTGCTATATACAGAGGGAGTGAGCACTGTGCAGACCCAGCTCCTGCTCTCCTCTCACTATGGCTGCTATGTACAGGAGGGAGCGAGCACTGTGCAGACCCAAGCTCCTGCGCTCCTCTCACTATGGCTGCTATACACAGGGAGGAGCGAGCACTGTGCAGGCCCAGCTCCTGCTCTCCTCTCACTATGGCTGCTATATACAGGGGGAGCGAGCACTGTGCAGGCCCAGCTACTGCTCTCCTCTCACTAGGGCTGCTATATACAGGGGGAGCGAGCACTGTGCAGACCCAGCTCCTGCGCTCCTCTCACTATGGCTGCTATGTACAGGAGGGAGCGAGCACTGTGCAGACCCAGCTCCTGCGCTCCTCTCACTATGGCTGCTATATACAGGGGGAGCAAGCACTGTGCAGACCCAGCTCCTGCTCTCCTCTCACTATGGCTGCTATATACAGGGGGGAGCGAGCACTGTGCAGACCCAGCTGCTGCTCTCCTCTCACTATGGCTGCTATATACAGGGGGAGCGAGCACGGTTCAGACCCAGCTCCTGCGCTCCTCTCACTATGGCTGCTATATACAGGGGGGATCGAGCACTGTGCAGACCCAGCTCCTGCTCTCCTCTCACTATGGCTGCTATATACAGGGAGAGCGAGCACGGTGCAGACCCAGCTCCTGCGCTCCTCTTACTATGGCTGTTATATACAGGAGGAGAAAGCACCGTGCAGACCCAGCTCCTGCACTCCTCTTATTATGGCTGTTATATACAGGGAGGAGCGAGCACTGTGCAGACCCAGCTCCTGCGCTCCTCTCACTATGGCTGCTATATACAGGGGGAGCGAGCACTGTGCAGACCCAGCTCCTGCGCTCCTCTCACTATGGCTGCTATATACAGAGGGAGCGAGCACTGTGCAGACCCAGCTCCTGCGCTCCTCTCACTATGGCTGCTATATACAGGGGGAGCGAGCACTGTACAGACCCAGCTGCTGCTCTCCTCTTACTATGGCTGCTATATACAGGGGGATCGAGCACTGTGCAGACCCAGCTGCTGCTCTCCTCTTACTATGGCTGCTATATACAGGGGGAGCGAGCACTGTACAGACCCAGCTGCTGCTCTCCTCTTACTATGGCTGCTATATACAGGGGGATCGAGCACTGTGCAGACCCAGCTGCTGCTCTCCTCTTACTATGGCTGCTATATACAGGGGGAGCGAGCACTGTGCAGACCCAGCTCCTGCTCTCCTCTCACTATGGCTGCTATATACAGGGATAGCGAGCACTGAGCAGACCCAGCTCCTGCTCTCCTCTCACTATGGCTGCTATATACATGCTATACGGGTTGAGATTTCTGAAGTACAGATCTATCCACTGCACACTTCAGAATCTCTCTTCAGCATTAAAGAAGCAAAATATAGTAATTAACCCAATTACAAAATGAATCCAAATTACATTTACATTTTATAAGTGATTAAAAAAAAAATATATAAAATACAAACAGGCGTGCATGACTGACATTAACAAGGAATTATTACCGTAGAACTTCTTCCGCCTGCCAGGCAGCGTCTTCCTCTTCCTCCCAAGCATTGGAATTTTCTTGCCACGTTTCTAAATCGCCCAATTCTGCCTAAAAATTTATTTATAGGAGAATAATAGCACATTGTGATCTGCATTGTGTGTGATGTGAGTGTAGGATAGCCCCGCGACCAGTGGCCAGGGCATGTGCACCCTACTACTGGCTGTACATGATCTTCCTTCAGAGAATGCAGAGGTCTCATCACTGCGGTCTATGGCCGCTGCGTCATCACTAAGTCACCTGTTTAAATCAGGTTTTAATGTAAAATGCATTTTTTTGCGTTCTCGTGTATGTGACAGATTGCCAGATTTCTGTAAGTTACTAATACAGTGATATGGGAAATAAAAAAAAATTCTTACATAAAACTCCAATTTAAACAATGTAGTTTTCTGACGGCACATTCCCGACAGCATAAAATAAGCAGAAAAGCTTTAAGGGGGATTTTAGCCTTTAGAAAATTCACACCTCTAGCACTAATCGCTATTTCTGTTCTGCAGCAGCTGAAGATGAATCTAATATGCTAATTATGTGCTCCGTGCACCCTGGGTGTGGCCAATAGGTTCAGTGCCCTGTTCGGCCCACTAGTAGTGCATATCTCCACCTCTCACTAATGATTGACAGCGCTGGCTTGCCTGAGCTTTCTCTGCAGACATTACTCAGTGAAGGTAAGCCAGCGCTGCAATCACCAGAGAGAAAGAGGCGCGGGACAGGCAAAACCAGTGAGCAGAAGGATGCACTGAGCACCTTGGCCACACCGAGCACATAAGTAACATTAGATTACACTTCAAGTTCTGCAGAATGGAGGCAGTGATTAGAGAACTAAAAGAATGCTTTTTATAGGGGCTATATACCCCTCAAAGATCTGAGTTTGAGCCAAAACACTCCTTTGAAGCATCAGTGGTCGGACCCCCATCCATCAGGCATTTATGGCTTATCGTGTGGATAGGCCAAATGTATGAGTTGCAAATAATGATCGTCCTCCCTTTTCCTAACAGTGCAGGACTTCAGCCGTCTCATCAAATACTCACAGATTGCACATAAGGGAGGAGATCCTGTGTGGCTGCCAGTCGGCTTGAAAATCCAATGCTCCCATCTGGCATATTATAAGTGATTGGCTCTCTCTTCTTGACAATGATCTGCAGAAAAAAGCGAGACGAGATCAAAAACTGTAAAGGCGAAAGCCAGAACGTGGCGAGCACACGGCCATTATTTCCACACGCATGCTGATCTCTACCAGACTTGTGTGTATACGGCGCCACCTGCTGTTGTGATAAGGACACTGCACTCCATGGGCGGCCAATGGCGTATTAACCATTCAATTGCCAGCGCAGACTGCTCTGCACATCGCGATACCTATAGATTCGACTGTTCAGTGCGATATTCACTACATGCATGCTCCGGCTGTAAGATAATGCAGATCTATATTAAACCCATATCTCCAGTGTGATATTATGCCGTGTGTCTGCCGGTTTGGGAATAATTTAGGGTGGTGGTGGGGCGCCCGGACGCTCCTTTTGCAGCGTCTAACATAGTATTTGCATACTGGTTTCAACGAGCAAAGCTACACAAGACCCCGGCAGAGCAGCGGTCAGACGGCAGCACAGTCAATATACCACTTTATGGTGCATGAACTGACTTTTTGGGTTTTCCTGATGGTTGGCGTCATGTCTTTGAAGAAGTCGGGTTCTTCTTGCTCTCCGGAATTTGGTGTGGCCAGAGTCCCATTCCCGCCTTCGATCTTCACGCTCGTGGGGACTTCATCATCCCAAGAACTCCACTCCTCCACCTAAACAAGACGCACAAGAGTTAGCGAGTGCAAGAACTGAGATTTAGCACCAACTCATTTATTCAGCCATCATTTTTGGGGTTGTCTAGACAAGGTCGAGGAGGCTTTCATTAGCTGATGATATTTTCTGCTGAATCATCATTTGTGATGGTCGCAAAAGTTTTTACGCAGTGCTGAGCACATGGAGTACAATACAAAAGGGTTTTTTTTGTAGTTGAAGACAATTGTGTGACATGCCACTGCAAAAAAATTAGTAAAAATCAGCAAATAGGAAAAAAAAGAAAAAAAAAGAAAAATGCAGTTTTCAATTTGAGACAAATGCAAACATCGTGCACCATTTTGATGAATTTGACAGGAACGTCTACTGATGAAAACAGTTAAAACGGAAAAATGACAAAAACACAAAAATACAACTGATGAATGGGGACTTGTTCTTTCCATCAGACTAGCCCTACTACTAAAAACAGAAAAAAAAAAATTAAGGCCAATTATAGGGCATATTGAGGAAGGATCCATAAAAAGTAAAACAGTGATGTCTGCAGTGTAAGCAAAACTTACCAGAGGCTGAAAGTCTGTCCCGGTCAGGCAATGGACAGAAAGGTGCACGGTTCGTTACATTAAAAACATTGAAAGTTGCGTGACCAGCAACGCGCCTGTGCATCCATCACGCGACCAGCAGTGCGCCTGTGCTTCCATCACGCGACCAGCAGTGCGCCTGTGCCTCCATCACGCGACCAGCAGTGCGCCTGTGCTTCCATCACGCGACCAGCAGTGCGCCTGTGCTTCCATCACGCGACCAGCAACGCGCCTGTGCATCCATCACGTGACCAGCAGTGCGCCTGTGCTTCCATCACGTGACCAGCAGTGCGCCTGTGCATCCATCACGTGACCAGCAGTGCGCCTGTGCATCCATCACGTGACCAGCACAGATTTCCAGCCTCCCATTTGTAAACAATAAAAGATCTTATAAAATGACAGCAAACGGAGATCATGAAATTGGTGAAAATTTCTTTATCAATTCATACTGGGAAACTGAACAACCCTTCATTGTACAAAAAATAAAAATGGAAGTGGGTTGGGGTATGTGGAGCAGGCACAGCAGACCACCAACCCCCTTTTTAAAAATACAGAAACTTAAGCAGCATATATTTTAGGCCGTCATTCACTTAAAACTCCAATCGAATAATTGTATATCTATATCGGCAGCACTTTACAGATCCGAGGAGACTTGTACTAGCTACATAAGCCCTTACACAGTAACACCTGATTGTACTATTACAGTAGGAGAGAGAGTCCTGCTCATAACAGTCTGATGAAATAGGGGGCACAAAAGTTTAAAAAAAAACAAATTGTCGTATAGTAAGGTCCAGCCATCATTATATTGTCATTGAAAAATAAATAAAAATAAAAGTTACCAACATTTTTGGCTGCTACGAACGTAATAAAAACGCTTTATGTACCCCAAAATGCCCACATTAAAAACTACAGCCCACTCTTAAGAAAAAATAAAAAAGGCACACAATATATACATGCATACACAGACGTTCGGCATCTCCACAATCGTACTGACCTTGGCAGGTTGTTTTTACTTCATAATGAACACCATAAAAATGAGACAAAAAAAAAATGGCGGGTTTGAAGGATTTTTTGTTTCCTCCCCACACTTGGATTTTTCTTTACATTATATGGTACAATAAAATAGGTCATTCAAAATTACAACTTATTGTGTGCAAAAAAAAAAATAATCCAAAACAAACCCTCTTTGAATGAGGAGTGCAAAAAATTAAATCACAAAAAGAAAAAAACAGAAAAACACTTTGCCCATGTAATGAGTTGGGTTTTTTTCTAAAGCGCATAAACAAGCTCAGTAGGGGGAGCTGTATATAACATACACATATTAGGTGCCTTGTTGCCTACATATATGTATCTGTATATACAATGAACAGGTTGCGCGGCAGAAAGATCTGAGACACGGAGGCGAGGCGGAAGCTGACCTGCTTGGGAACAGAGTAGTCTACAGTGGTCGGCAGGGTTATCTGATCACCGCTTAACTTTCTTCCACGTCCGGACCTTAAAACGAAAAAAAGACAACATGGATCAGCCAAAATGGTCAGAAAGGCAGGCAACCAAAGAAGTTCAGTGAACTACATCTTCAAAAATACCAGTACATTTACAGACCATTGACAGCTTTCACAAGAAAAAAAAAAAAAAGGATTTTTGTGTTACCGTAAAATCCTTTTCTCCGAGACGCTGATTGGGGGACACAGGACTGTGGGTGTATGCTACTGCCGCCAGGAGGCTGATACTAAGCAAACATAAAAAAAGTTAGGTCCTCCTCTGCCGTATACACCCTGACATTGGCCCAGGCTAATCCAGTTTGGTGCAGAAAAGCAGTAGAACAACAAAAAAATAACTCAGCTTTAACAAAGGTGCAACATGTCTAGAAACAAAACACCGAATAAAGAAGAAGCCATCTGGCTAATAGGGTGGCTGCTGTGTCCCCCAATGAGCGTCTCGGAGAAAAGGATTTTACGGTGAGTAACACAAAAATCCATACTTCTCCTTTGTCTCATTGGGGGACACAGGACTGTGGGACGTCCTAAAGCAGTCCCTGGGTGGGAAACCGACTCCACAGTATAATCCCCAAGCACCTATTGCCTATAGATGTGCTACCGCAACCTGAAGAATCCTCCTACCCAGACTTGCATCCGCTGAAGCCTGAGTATGGATATTATAGTGTTCAGAGAAAGTGTGTAGACTGGACCAGGTCGCCGCCTTGCAAACCTGTTCCGCTGATGCCTGATGCCGAAGAGCCAAGGAAGCGCCCACTGCGCGAGTGGAGTGTGCCCTGATCCCAGTCAGAAAAACTGAGCTTCTGATGGGGTAGGACTCCTGGATAGTCAAACGTATCCACCTGGCTATGGTCGATTTTGAGACTGCAAGACCCTTCTCGCGACCCTCGGGGAGGACGAACGGTGTCTGTCTGCTGAAAGGATGCCGTCTGAGACACATCTCCTGAGAGCTCTCACTAGATCTAGCGTACGGAGAGCCCTTTCCACACAGTGCATTGGCGCCGGACAAAATGAAGGCAAGACAATGTCCTCGTTCATGTGGAACAAGGAAACAACCTTTGGCAAAAAAAGGGGGTGCTAGCCTGAGCACCACCTTATCCTGATGAAAAAGCAAAGAACGGAGTTCGGCAGGATAGTGCCGCCAGCTCCGAGACCCACCTGATGGATGTTATGGCCCCTAGAAATACTACTTTCCAGGAAAGGTATGTCAAGGAAAGGTCCTGAAGAGGCTCAAATGGAGATTCCTGCAGGACCCCTAGGACCAGCTTAAGGTCCCAAGAGTCCAGGGAAGCCTTGTAAGGCAGTACCATGTGAGCAACGCCTTGTAAAAAGGTCTTCACCTGTAAATTGGTAGCGATCCTGCGCTGAAAATGGATAGACAAGGCCGATATCTGTCTTTTGAGGGTACTTGGTGCTAATCCCGAATCCAGGCCGGCTTGGAGGAATGCTAAAATGTTGGGGATAGAGAAACTAAGCAGGGAATAACCGCGCTCTCTGCACCATGCGAAGACGACCTTCCAGGTGTGATGGTAGATACGTGCTGAGGCAGGCTTCCGGGCACTAATAGTAGCGGCCACCCTCTGGGAGAATCTGGCCTGGGTTAGAATCCAAGATTCCACGGCCAGGTCGCTAAACAGAGCCCCTGAGCTCTGGTGGTAGACCGGGCCCTGGGAGAGAAGTTCCGCACGCTCTGGCAGCCGCAAGGGAGTCTCGGTGAGCAGCTGTACTAGGTATGCGTACCAAGACCGCTGAGGCCAATCTGTAGCGACCAGAATTGCTGGGACGCGCTCTATCTTGATCTTTTTGATGACTCTTGGGAGCAGTGGTAGCGGAGGAAACAGGTAAGGGAGGTGAAACTGGTTACAAGGTAGGACTAACGCATCTACGGCAATTGCCTGTGGTTCCCGGTATCGGGCGACAAACCTGGGCACTCTGGTGTTTACCCTGGAGGCCCTCAGGTCCACGTCCGGGGTCCCCCAGCGTTGGCAAATCTGTTGAAAAAAAAACATTGGGGTAAAGTGACCACTCCCCGGACGCCAGACCCTGTCGGCTGAGGAAATCCGCCGGCCAGTTCTCCTCGCCCAGAACGTGGACTGTCGAGAACACAGTAGAACTTCTCGGCCCAGCAGGTGATCTGTTTTAACTCGTGCATGGCTGCCCTGCTGCGGGTACCCCCTTGATTTATGTACACCACGGCCGTGGCATCGTCCAATTGGATCCGGATGGGGTGTCTTGCCAGGCGATAATGAAAATGCTGTAGAGCCAGCCGAATAGCCCGAATCTCTAGAAGGTCGATCGGAAGGGCTGACTCCCAGCGTCCCAGGGCTGTATGTTGGCAAAACACCACTCAAAACATAGAAACTTCTGATGCAGGGGAAATATGGGGATGTGAAGATAGGTGTCTTGGATATCTATAGACGCCAAATATTCTCCCTTTTCCATGGCAGCAATGACTGAGCGGAGAGTTTCCATTCGGAAAAGACGAATGCTGAAAAACTTGTTCAGAAGCTTCAGGTCCAGAATGGGCCATACCGCTCCATCCTTTTTGGGGACTATGAACAGGTTAATGGAAGCCTTGAAACTTATCCTCCGGAACCGGGATGATAACTCCGCTGAGCCGAAGAGACTCAACAGCCTTTAATAAGGCCCGTGCCCGGAATTCTGAAGTGGGAAGAAGAGACAGAAAGAAAAAAAAAAAAATCAACTCGGGGGGCAGATGATAAATTCTATCTTGTACCCTGAGGACACCAGCTCTCTTACCCATCTGTCGTGATGAAAGCAAGCCAGACTTGACGAAACCAGAGTAGGCGGCCGCCCACCTTGCTGGCGGCGACGACAGGAGACTGCCTCCAGTCATTTGGATGAAAATCTGGAGGACCTAGATCCTCTAGATCTTGGCTGGTGGGACCGCATCCTGCCCAAAGGGTTGGTTTTGTATGAGATCTGATGAACCCTGTTCTAATTAGGCCGACCTGAACTGACGGAATCGGCCGCTGTGGTCCACCCCGGGTTTTGAAAGGACCAAAACCGTGCCTGAAAACGTTGGCGAAATGGCTGCTGAATCCTTTGCTGCGGGAGGAAGTTGCTCTTCCCCCCTGTAGTGTCAGAAATTAGTTGATCTAATTTTTTGCCGAATATCGGCTACTCAGAGGGCAAAGAAGTAAAGGACTTCTATGAGGTTGAGTCTGCCCGCCATGTCCTCAACCATAGAGCCCTCCTAATGGAAATTGCGTTTGCGGCAGCCAGTGCTGCGCTGTTCGCCGCATCTAAAGTTGCATTAATCAAAAAGTCTCCCGCTAGAGCGATCTGATTTGAGATCTCGGCCCCCCTCGGATGGCAGGTCCTTATCCTGCAGAGCTCTATTCAATTACTCTGACCAGGATATCATGGTCTTAGCTACCCAAGTCGCCGCAAAAGAGAGTGAGAGGGCTGATCCTGAAGCTTCAAACACTGAGCGAGCCAGGCTCTCAATAAGTCGATCAGTTAGATCCTTAATAGAAGAACCATTAGGGAGGGATAACAAAGTTTTAGAAGCCAACTGTGACACGGGAGGATCCACCGAAAGGGATTCTGCCCACTTCTTACGGAGTTCAGGAGCGAAAGGATATCTTCTGTTTAGGGACCTCTGACCAGAGAAAAAAGGTCTGGGAAAAACCAGACATGTGCCTCCTAAAGACACCAAGCATGAACTGGATTAGCCTGCGGCCAGTGTCAGGGTGTATACAGCTGAGGAGGAGCTAACTTTTTTATGTTTACTTAGTGTCAGCCTCCTGGTGGCGGTAGCATACACCCACAGTCCTGTGTCCCCCAATGAGATAAAGGAGAAATAAAAATGAATTTAACATGTTAGTGGTTTCCATGATTTAAAAATGTTGCACAAACTTTGAGTTTGGAATCTTCATTCTTTTTCCAACTCCCTGATATGCATTTTGTAACCTGCTCCTAGTCTTAGACTTTCCTCATGAAGACGTGTTCCTCTCAGTAATACAGGCTGGATGTGAGCTCTGTGTATCCAGGGAGCTGCTGTCTTCACTGGCTCTCCAGTATCAGCACAGCTTCATTCCTGTACCAATTTCCCCCATCTATATCAGAACTGCTCTGCGTGCTCACTTTTCTTTCTACTCTCATACACATCATGAATCAACCCTTCCCGACATAAGACACAATCATATGTCTTATTTTGAAAACAGATGTACTGGTACATCCGGGTGATACTGCGGGCACAGGAGCGTGGGCTCAGCTTAACAGCTGTAGTAATCACCTTCCTCTCTGGCTGTTTAAATGCTGCACTTAATAGCGACCATGGTATTTAGAAGCCAGTGAGAGGGAGGGAGGAAAAAAATAAGTTCTTGAAATGGTGTGTGTGTGTATGTGTGTGTGTGAGTGAGAGTGTGTGAGTGAGTGTGTGTGAGTGAGTGAGTGAGTGAGTGTGTGAGTGTGAGTGAGAGAGAGTGTGAGAGTGTGTGTGTTCGTTTTTTCTGCCTCCCAAAAATCAGAGTAAGGTTGAGTTCACATTCATCCTGCACCAAGCAGAGCTCTCGCCTAAAGGTTTCCACATAAATATCTGAACAACAGGATTCAGACTAAACATTTCACTGTAATGAGACTGATGGGAGTCATGTTGTACTACTTCCCAGTGGTGTCCCATTTATTTACGCATGCAGTGAACAACTCAGAATATTCATATTTCAGGGATTTAGACAGTGGAAACCACGATGCAAGTGCTCAATGTAGAGCATAGGATAAATGTGAACGGAGCCTTAAAAGTGATCCAAAATGTTCTGTAGCGCAAAATGCTACCAATAAAAAAGTCAACTCAACTCACAAAAAAAAACTCAGGTCAGTCATCTGAAAACTGAAAAGTAAGGGGCTTCCATGTTACTGGCAGTAGAAAATCTGGAAAAGCTACATATCTCCCCCTCAAAAAGGAGGAATCCAGGACCTCTGTGCTCTCAAATCTAAATGCCCCCCTACTGCTAAGCCCCAATGTGCCTAAACTGCACCTACAGTCCACATGTTCGCCATTACTGTAATGAGTAGAGCCCACTTAATTTATGGGGTACATTTCTCCAGAAGCACAAGATGGGCACAAGAGATTTTCAATCTGCAACACCAACTAGAGCTGATTTCTATATAAACGAGTTGGGTCAAAAATTATGGCATCAAGTCAAAACACACCAAATACGAAATACAAAAAGTGATCGTGAAATGCCAAACAAAAATGGACATAAATAGAGTTCAGTACAAAAATCAGAAAAAGAAAAAAAAGTACACAAGAACCAATCATAAAAAATAAAAAAAATATTGACAAAAAAGGACCAAAAAGGCAGACAAAGTTATTAAAAAGTAAGAAACCAAAAATTTTGCAACAGGAACCCACCACATCATATTGAGAGGTTGTACATAGAAATTAATAAACACTTCGCAGGATAATACATCCAAAAAAAAAACCCACCAAACAATCCTAGTGGGAAAAAAAAAAAAACAAAAAAAACATTCCCCTAAAGCAGCGTGGAGGGCTACAAGAAAAATCAAGGTGGTGAAAAAATTACCTCTGGTGGGTGCAGTTACGTACGTTTCGGCTATTTTCTTCTGGGGGTGGCATAAGACCAACAAGAGCAGGAATATATAGAATACAATCATAAATTGGGTTACAAAAAGAGACATACTAACAGCACCTCTATGGACAATAGTATGCAAGCAGATCCTGAACTTGATATTAAAATCAGTAGGGTGGGTGACCATAGGGTTTGGGGAATGATGTATATGCACAACCAATCATATACATGTAAGATCCAGGCACATCACCTCATGCAAGACCGCCCCTTATTCATAATAAAGTTACTTTGTGCAATAAACCCGGTGGGTGGACCATTTTAATATTTAGGGGAAGGACACAGTACCCGACCACTCACCTATTACGGGGGCGTCTCCATACACTCACTCCATAAATAAACAGAGGAACCTCCCCTTGCACAGAATATAGTACCCATATATAATTTAGTGCTTATTTCTGCAAAACACATGGAGTCAAATTTGTCACGACATCCAAATAGGAATTTGCAGAGAGGTGCAATATACAAAAAATGGGGTCACTTGAGTTGTGCTGTTGTTGGATTCTGTAGTTCTTTCACTTTATTAGCTCTGCAAATTACTTTGCTCCAAAAGTCAGAGAGCTCCTTGCCTTCATAGCCTTGTGCCAAAACAGCAGTAGTCTCCTACCACACACGAGGTATTGATGTATTCAATAGAAATTGTGTTAAAGCTGAGAGTCCATTTATACCTGTTCCTCTTTGTGACAATCTTTGGCTAAAACAATGGTACAGGTTAAAATTAAATTTTTCTTTTCTATCTTCACCTCCCAATGGTATAACATTCTATGAAACATGTGAACCAGCGGTGGTGTCTGTATACTCACTGCACCCCTAGATGAACTCACGGAGGGATGTGTTGTGAAATGGGGTCACTTCTGGGGATTGCGAGGGGGTTGGGAATTAAACTATCCTTGCACTTTAAGGCTGTGTGCACACGTAGCATATTTTTTGCGTTTTTTTTCGCGTTTTTTCGCTATAAAAACGCGAAAAAAACGCTACCATTAAGCATCCTATGTAATAGAATGCATTCCGCATTTTTTGTGCACATGCTGCATTTTTTTCCTGAGCGGAATCGCATTCCAGAAAAAAACGCAGCATGTTCATTAAAATTGCGGAATCGCGGCGATTCTGCACCCATAGGAGTGCATTGATCTGCTTACTTCCCGCACGGGGCTGTGCACACCATGCGGGAAGTAAGCAGATCATGTGCGGTTGGTACCCAGGGTGGAGGAGAGGAGACTCTCCTCCACGGACTGGGCACCATATAATTGGTAAAAAATAAAGAATTAAAATAAAAAATAGTCCTATACTCACCCTCTGATGGCCCCCGAAGTGTTCCCGCCTCTCCGGTGCATGATCTCTCGTCCGTTCCTATAGATGATGTGGTTCAGGACCTGTGATGACGTCACTGTCTTGTGATTGGTCGCATGACCGCTCATGTGACTCACGCGACCAATCACAAGACAGTGACGTCATCGCAGGCCCTTCACTGCACTCCAGCTATAGGAACGGACGCCGCAGAGGTCTGCAGGTAAGTATAACCATGTGAAGCACCTATGGGTTCAAAGTGGTCACTGAAGCCATAGATTAATTACTTGTTGCCTGCAGTTTCCAAAATTAGGGATTTTTGCCGATTAGGCATCTCAGGAGCACCTCAGTGTTGCCGTATATAAAGAAAACACCAAGGTTACTTACCGGTAGCCGGTTTTTCCGGAGCCCATGACAGCACACCTGAGAGGCATCCGCCAAGCCAGGACAGGAAACCTACTGAAAATAAAAGGGAGGTTCCTCTCCCTCGCTTCACTTGGTTTTCAGAGCATGAGAGGCCCCCCTGGTTAGTTCACATGGCAAACTACCACCACATCATTAATTAAAAAAAAACAAAAAAAAACAAACACCCAGCTAAAGTGCACACCAAAGGGTGAAAAAAGGATGGGGGAATATACAGGTGCTGTCATGGGCTCCGGAAAAACCGGCTACCGGTAAGTAACCTTTGTGTTTTCCCTTCCCCCATGACAGCACACCTGAGAGATTTTTGGAGAAAGGAACACCTTAGGGAGGGACCACCGCTTGCAGCACCCTTCTACCAAAGGTAAGGTCAGTCGAGAAGGATAGATTCAGTCGGTAGTGTTTAAAGAAGGTAGACTGAGGACCAGGTAGCGGCCTTACATATCTGATCAACCGATACCTCTGCTTTTTCTGACCAGGAAGTAGCCACATCTCAGGTGGAGCGAGCCTTGATGCCTTCAGGGATCGGGGCGCCAAATGCAGCATAGGATAAGCTAATGGCCTCCCTAATCCATCTGGCAATAGTACTTTTGGACACCCCATATGCCTTCCTGCTACCCTGGAAAGCTACAAATAGGGACTGATCCTTCCTCCACTGACTGGTCAAGGATATGTACTGTAAAATAGACCTTCTTACATCTAGTGTATGAAACTTTTCCTCTTCTGGATTCCTACGATTATCACAAAATGAGGGTAATACAATCTCCTTACTCCTATGGAATTTAAGAACTACCTTAGGTAGATATGCTGGATCTGGTCTTAGAACCACCCTGTCCTCAAATATCTGTATGTATGGAGGGCAAATAGACAGGGCTTGCAAGTCACTCACCCTACGTGCTAATGTCAAAGCTACCAGTAGCACTGATAAGAGTGAGAAATTCTGCTAATAATTCCTGTAAAGACTCAAAAGGATTCCCAGTTAGAGCTTCTAAAACCAGATTCAAATCCCAAGGGGGGATCTTTCTGAATTACCACCAGTCTACATCTACTACATGATTTAATAAAGCGGGACACCCACTTATTGGGAGGCTAAATTACAATTATATAAGGCTCCTAAAGGCGATACTTGTACTTTGAGCGTATTGGTTGCCAACCCTAGTTGTAAACCTGCTTGTAGAAACTAAAATAGCACCCACAGGAGCCTCGTCCTCCAAAGGTTGTCCCAAAAACTCCAGGAACCTCTTCCATGTCCTACCATAAATTCTTGATGTGATCGGTTTTCTACTTTTCAACAGAGTGTAGACTAGCCCTGGTGAGAATCCCTGCGACTTAGTAATGCCCTCTCAAATTCCAGGCTGCCAGATGGAAGCCCTTCACTTGAGAGTGGCAAACTGGTCCCTGGGTAAGCAGGTCCGGAACCTCTGGTAGAATCCATGGATCGGTTACTGACATCTGTCTTAGGAGGGAGAACCATGGTCTTTTCGGCCAAAATGGAGCAATCAGAATCACCCTCACTTGCATCACTCTGATGTTTCTTACTACTACCAGAATCATTGCTATCGGTGGAAACACGTAAGGGAGGCTGAATTTCCACGGTATTTGAAGGGCATCTACCGTAAACGGCTTCCCTCTTGGATCTAACGAGCAGAACCTCTCCACCTTCCTGTTGTGAAGAGTGGCAAATAAGTCTATTACCGGTTTGCCCCAGGCCTACACTATCTGTTGGAATACCTGGGGATTCAGGGACCATTCTCACTGTCTTAGCCTTTTGTGACTTAGGTAGTCTACTTTTGTGTTTTCGGCACCCTTTATGTGCAGAGCTGTGAGGGATAGTGGGTGATGTTCAGCTAACTGGAGAAAAACAGATGTTGCCCCCATAAGGGAAAAGGACCTTGTTCCCCCTTGGTGGTTGATATAAGCTACCACTGCATAATTGTCCAACATAATCCTGGTATGACGACCCTGAAGGATAGGGAGGAAATGTTTTACTGCTCTATCTACAGCCCATAGCTCTCTTACATTGGACGTCTGATGTCTTTCTGGTTGGGACCAGGACCCCTGTATAGAGAGGGTCCCTAGATGTGCACCCCATCCCGTACCGCTTGCGCGTCCGTTGTGATCACACATCCTCTATCGGAGTTAGCCACTGAACCCCTGACGCCAAATGATCCCTTACAGTCCACCAGATTAGGGAATCCCTCAAGCCTACTGAAAAGGTGTACTTTTCCCTCTAAATGCCCTTTTAACAATTTTTGTGTTGACAGGACCTCCCACTGTAATTGTCTCCAGTGAAATTGTGCCCATCTCACAGCGGGTATACAGGATGTTAGTGATCCTAGCAGGGACATTGCTTTTCTTAGTGTCATTACAGGCTGCTGTATTGCCAATTCCACAAGACTCTGTATTCTGATTACCGTATATACTCGAGTATAAGCCGAGATTTTCAGCCCATTTTTGGGGGTTGAAAGTCCCCCTCTCGGCTTATACTCGAGTCATACCCAGGGATCGGCAGGGGAGGGGGAGCGGGGGCTGTCTAATCATACTCACCTGCTCCTGGCACGGTCCCCGCTTCCCCGGCGCCGCAGCTTCTTCCTGTACTGAGCGGTCACATGGTACCGCTCATTACAGTAATAAATATGTGTCTCCACCTCCCATAGGGGTGGAGCTGCATATTCATTACTGTAATGAGCGGTACCATGTAACCGCTCAATACAGGAAAAAGCTGCGGCGCCGGGGAAGCAGGGACTGCACCGCACCAGGAGCAAGTGAGTATAACGGGGAGGGGAGCGCAGCGCGATATTCACCTGCTCGTTTCGGCGCCGCTCCATCTTCAGCGTCTTCTGCAGTGACGCTCAGGTCAGAGAGCGCGATGACGTGGTTAGTGCGCGCCCACTCCCTGAACGTCCGTGCAGAAGACGAAGATGGAACGAAGTCAGGTGAATATTGAAAGTGCCGGGGGCCTGAGCGACGGAAAGGTGAGTATGTGATTATTTTTTTTTATAGCAGCAACAGCAAATGGGGCAAATGTCTGTATGGAGCATCTTATGGGGCCATAATCAACGTTTGTGGAGCACTATATGGGGCAAGTGTCTGTATGGAGTATCTTATGGGGCCATAATCAAGGTTTGTGCAGCACTATATGGGGCTAATATCTTTATGGAGCACATGGGAACATTTGTGCAGCATTATATTGGGCAAGTGTGTTTATAGAGCATCTTATGGGGCCATTATTAACCTTTATGCAGGATTATATGGGGCATATTTTAATATGGATCATCTTATGGGGCCATCATAAACTTTATGGAGCATTATATGGGGCTCCTGATTCAATATGGATATTCAAAAACACAACCTACTGATGTCTCAATTAATTTTACTTTTATTGGTATCTATTTTTTACTTTTTACATTTACCGGTAGCTGCGGCATTTTCCACCCTATGCTTATACTCGAGTCATTAAGTTTTCCCAGTTTTTTGTGGCAAAATTAGGGGGGGGGTTTCGGCTTATACTCGAGTATATACGGTATTGTTCTCCGGTAGGAGAAAGAGCTGGCGTCTGGAGTCTAGAACCAAGCCTAGGAAGGACTGAACTGTCTGTGGTGTTAATCTCGACTTGATGACATTTATTTTCCAACCCAATATCGCTAGGGTCGCAGTTACTTCCTCTATTTGTGCTAAACAGTGACCCGCCGATCTCCCTATTATAAGGAAGTCGTTTAGGTACAGGACAATAACTATGTCTTGAGAAAGGAGTTAGGACATGACTTCTGATATTAACTTGGTGAATACTCTTGGCGCTATAGACAGACCGAACGGGAGGGCAGCATACTGGTAGTGCCCGAGTCGTCCTTGCACATATACTGCTACTCTCAGAAATTTTTGATAGTCCCGATGGATTGGGACATGATAATAAGCGTCTTTTAATTCTATAGCCGCCATGAAGCAGCTCAGGAACAACATTCTTATCGCTGTATTTGCTGACTCCATTTTGAAGGAGTAATTTACCACTGACCAATTGAGTTTCCTCAAGTTGACAATAGTCCTTAGCGAACCGTCCGGTTTCCGTATCAAAAAGAGAGGGGAATAGAACTCTCTTCTTTCCTCTTCCCTCGGAACTTCTACTAGAACCCGTTTTAGTACTAGCTCCAATACCTCCGTTTCCAAGGCTAGTTGTTCCTCTGGGAATTTTCTGTGGGGTGTCAACACAAAAGTCTGTCGAGGTGGACAAATAAAGTCTATTTTTAGGCAGTCTTTGATGACACTCAATACCCAACGACTGGGGGAAATATTTACCCAGGCGGGGAAAAAGAGGTCCCTTAAACATGTACCCAGATCCTTTTCTGTCTCTAAAGTCCCAGATTCTTCTATCTCCCGGGGGGGCAGCCTCTGTTAAATTTTCCTATCCGAAAATAAGGCTTTCTAATATCCACTGGGAAGCGAGGGAAACCCTTTTTCCCATCACCTGCTTTCTCTAAAATGTCTTCCAGCTTCTGACCGAAGAGGAATTTGCTGTCACACGGGATGGAACAAAGTCTATTTTTTGAAGGCAAGTCACCCGGGCACCACTTTAACCACAAAGCGCGTCTAGCTGCATTAGACAAGCCTGCTGCCCTAGCCGCTAGTCTTACAGAGTCTGCTGAGGAATCTGCTATGAAAGCTGCAGCTCCTTGTACCATCGTCATATTGGCTAGGACCTCTTCTCTTGGCACCTTAGTTTTCAGTTGATCCTCTATTTGTTGCAGCCAGACTATAAGGGAGCAGGCAATACATGTCGCGGCTATTGCCTGCTTTAGACCCCCTGCGGCCGCCTCCCAGGTGTGTCTTAAGAACGCATCTGCCTTCTTGTCTAATGTGTCTCTTAACATGCCCGAGTCCTCTAAGGGTAGGGATGACTTTTTAGATGACCTAGCCACCGCACCATCAATTTTAGGGACTTTATCCCACACTTCTGAATCCTTTTCCTCGAAAGGATACAGTCTTTTAGAAGATGAGGGGAGGCTACCAGATTTCTCAGGCTTCTTCCACTCCTCTATAAGGGCTTTTACCCTAGCGTTGACTGGTAATGTACGTTTCCTTTTCTCCTCCAAACATAACGTCCTCTACGGATCTAGTCGCTTTCTCATCCTTTAGGCCCATTGTAGCCCTGACTGCTTTCACCAGTTTACCTGTGCTCTTAATTAGAAAGCATGGTCGGCCCCCAACATCGCTATCTGAAGAGGAGCCAGAGGACATGGAAGAGGAGGGAAAGGGAGACAGAGGTTCCTCCTGATATTCCTCGCCAGATTGAGAGGCATCGGAATCTGTAATAGGCTCTAGGCTTTTGCTACTCTTTTTAAGGACTGATTTTAAAGAGCCTTTAATTTCTGCCCTAATAATGGCCCTAAGGCTAGAGGCAAAGTCAGGGGTTTCATTCTGAATAGTCTTTTGGATACAGTCCACGCACAGGTTTTTCTGGACTGCTAGCAAGACTTTACAGAGGGCACATTCCTTGTTCTTTAACTTGGTACTACCCTTCCTCGACGCCTGGCAAGTAAGCAGAAAATGTAGCCCATTACCACCAAGGTGACATTCACGAAGATCACTCACCACCAGCTGACAATCAAGGGTACCGGATTTTGAGGCTGATCAGGAGCACGGACAACGTCTCTCCTAGATGCTGAGGAGTCCTGCGACTTTCGGACAGGGTGACTGCTGCTCCTTCCACTTGAGCGGCTACTCCTCTTAGTATGCTGGTGACCAGGCATAGCACCTGGTAAGGGCTCTTGCTGCTGCTGTAATGGCTGCTGCTGCTCCATTCAATCCTCCATAATGGAGAGCTCTATAGATGTGAGCGATTACTCTGTGGATCTTCCTCCATTTAAGGGGTGATCCACCACGCTCACCGCCTCTTCCGGTAATCATTGTGCTCCCCCCTGCACCCCAGCCGGGAACCGCCAAAAAGGCCCTGCATCCCGGCCGGTGTCCGTGCCATGGGCGCTGCCATCTTGGATTCGGCGCGCAGCACTGGCGTCACGCGGGCATGCCCATTCCCAGCGTGCCTTGCTCACAACGCCATCTGCGCACTCGGAAGTCAGGCCCAGAGCCGAAGGCGGCCAGCAGAGGGGGGAGAGCGCGGCGTGGCAGCCACAGAAGAGCCTCAGGACCCCAGACTGTGCTGAACCGATGCCCGCTAAAGCCCCACAGGACCTGCGAATGGCGCTTCCACAACCTGAAGGCCGGCATACAGGCGCCCTGCCTGTTCTTCCAGTGCCGGGACAGGAGTGGGTGAGTGGAAATCTTCAAAGAAAAAACCGACGTGATTTCAGCACTAGGGCTCCCATCAGGACAGAAAACCCAACAGAAGCGATGGAGAGGTACCACCCTTTTATTTTCAGTAGGTTTCCTGTCCTGGCTGGGCGGATCCCTCTCTCAGGTGTGCTGTCACGGGGGAAGGGAAAATCAAGGTCTCCTATGATGCCCAGCCACCTCCTGAGCTTCACAGGAGGACCAAGAAGGCAGCCATGGGGGTTTTCAGCTTGCTCCGGCCGCACTGACAATCTTTAAACCGCCATCGTGACGAGCCGTTGGGAGCTAGTGTACACACAAATCGCCAAAGAGAAGCGGTCTTCACTATTTAACCTGCTAAAGTAAAAGTATGACCATAATGGCGCTCTTATACTGATTTAATGGATACTTTTAGAGAAAAATATCCATAGCAAGGTTTGTTTAATTGACCTTAGAAGTTTTGGGGTAATAGCCTCTTCGTGCACGGACGCCAGACTGTGGGTAGGGTTTTTGGCACTGCCATGGCCCCTCCACATTTGTACCATCCTGCTTTGTTAATTGTGCGCCAGCGCCGCCCATACATATCCTAGTGTTCTCCAGAAAAATGGTGCCAGTGGCTGTGCATGCGGAGATTGGGATCTCACCTAAATGAGCTATGTTCCATTTTGCCAGAACGCGATGACAGGTTCTCTCTAAATGCCGCTACCGTGATGACAGGTTTGACAGGAAATTTCCGAGGCAATTCTGCAGCTCCTGCCGCGGCTATATCGCATGCGGAATTGGCATGCATATTCCCGCTAAAAAACTAGCGTTTTGCAAGCATAATTAGCTTGCAGAATGCTAGCGTTTTCAAAGCGATCTGTAGCATCGCTTGGAAAACTGATTGACAGGTTGGTCACACTTGTCAAACATAGTGCTTGACAAGTGTGACCAACTTTTTACTATAGATGCAGCCTATGCAGCATCAATAGTAAAAGATAGAATGTTAAAAATAATAAAAAAAATCGTTATTCTCACCTTCCGCAGACAGCCGATCACCTCAGCGGCTTCAATTCCTATAGATGCTTTGTGTGCAGGACCTTCGATGACGTCGCAGTCACGTGACTGCGACGTCATTGAAGGTCCTTCACACAAAGCATCTATAGGAACGGAAGCGGCCACGTGCACCGCTGAGAGGCGGGAAGACTCCGGGGCCATCAGAAGGTGAGTATATCACTATTTTTTATTTTAATTCTTTTTTTTTTTTTTTTTTTTTTAACAATTATATGGTGCCCAGTCCGTGGAGGAGAGTCTCCTCTCCTCCACCCTGGGTACCAACCGCACATGATCTGCTTAATTCCCGCATGGTGGGCATAGCCCCATGCGGGAAGTAAGCAGATCAATGCATTCCTAGGTGTGCGGAATCCCCGTGATTCCGCAAATTTAATGAACATGCTGCGTTTTTTTCTGGAATGCGATTCCGCTCAGGAAAACAACGCAGCATGTGCACAAAAAATGCGGATTGCATTCTACTAAATAGGATGCTTAATGTGAGCGGGTTTTTTTCGCGGTTTTATAGCGAAAAACAAAAACGCGAAAAATCTGCTACGTGTGCACACAGCCTAAGGCTATGTGCACACGTTCAGGATTTCTTGCAGAAAATTCCTGAGAAAAACCTGAAATTTTCTGCAAGAAATCTGCATGTGTTTTTTGCGTGTTTTTACCGCGTTTTTGGTGCGTTGTTTTCCGGACATTTCCCAATGCATTTTATAGTGGGAAATCCGCAAAAAAAACGCAAAATTAATGAACATGCTGCGTTTTTTTACTGTGATGCGTTTTTTTCGCAGAAAAAAAACACATCGTGCACAAAAATTGCGGAATTCATTCTAAATGATGGGATGCATATTGTATGGGTTTTTTTTGCGGTTTTATAGCGTTTTTATTGTGAAAAAAAAACGCAAAAAAACCCGCAAAAAAACAGCAACGTGTGCACACAGCCTAAACGTGGCTGTGAGCATCAGACTTTGGCATTTATATAGTAACAAAACAGCGATTGGAGCTAGAGCCAATCACTGCCACTATAGGAAGATGCCGGCGGTGTACCCCAGCCATAACCTCCCAGGTATGACGTGGGCTCAGCTACATACACGGGGCCCATCATGTTGGAAAGTGGTTTCTCAAAAACCTCCACAAGTAACATCTCTTAGGCCCCCCCTTCACAAGTCAGTGTTTCCAGGACGTGTGGTGACTATCGCCAGTACGTGTGAAAACACTTACACACATACACCCATTATAATTTATGGGGCTGCGCACATGTCGGTGGGACCCACACATGGACATGTCCACACATGGTTGACAAAGTGAGACATACAGGAATAGAATGCAGAATAGAAGCAACATATTTAGGTGTTAGTTGTGCAGATAGATAGATATGGTGTAGATAGATATCTGTGAGATATATAATTAGTGCCGTGCGTGTGTAGTTTACCATCCTTGCGTTACGCTGATAAATTGAGAAAAAAAAAAAATTATAGGGGTCCCTCCTATTATTGATAATCAGCCAAGGTAAAGCAGACAGCTGTCAGCTGATATCATGCCAAGAAGGATTCATGGATATTGGTCCCTTCTCAGCCACCCCAGAATTGGCGCATCACAATAAATGTGCCAATGCTGGCACTTTGCCTGGCTCTTCCCGCTTGTCCTGTGTAATTTGTATCAGACACTCCCATTACTATTCCCATAAGTTAATGAGAAAAAACAAAAACTTTCCGGTTCTCTAAAATATTATTAAAAAACAAAAAAAGAAAAAACAACATGCTGGTCTGAATTAGTCCAAGGATTCAGACGGAGCTGCGAGCTTAACAAATTGGTAAATGAAGGACTGCCTCATCTTTATTTTTCTCTTCACCTTGCTAGCTGTCATTTGAGGAGTACGTCTGCATTCTTGGAATACTTCAGACCAGAATGGCGCTGTTTTTTTGTTTTTAAATTAAGAATTTGGTGAACCAGGCAGTTAACTTTTTTTTTTTTCTTTACCTTAAGGGATTAGTAATGGGAGTGTCTGATAGACGCCTCTCCATTACTAAACCCTGGGCTTGATGTCAGCTGAAATCAACCCCAGAAAATATTACTCCGATCGCCAATACACTAGGGCATTGGGACGACCCAGGCAAAGCACCAGAATTGTTCCATTCCGGGTGATGCGCTATTTCTGGGGCGGTTGGCTTGTATTTTTAAGCTGGGAAGGGGCTGACATCCGTGGCCCTCAGCTACCTACTTTACCTTGGCTGATTATTAATGATGAGCGAGTATACTCGTTGCTCGGGTGTCCTCCGAGTATTTTTTAGTGCTCGGAGATTTCGTTTTCATCGCCGCAGCTCAACGATTTACAGCTACTAGCCAGCTTGAATACATGTGGGGATTCCCTAGCAACCAGGCAACCCTCACATGTACTCAAGCTGGCTAATAGCTGTAAATCGTTGAGCTGAGGCGATGAAAAATAAATCTCCGAGCACTAACAAATACTCGGAGATCACCCAAGCGTGCGTGGGAAAACCCGAGCAACGAGTATACTTGCTCATCACTACTGGTTATCAAAAATGGGAGGGACCCCTTGTTTTTTTATTAGCTTAATACAAGTACAGTAAACGATACATGCACAGCACTAATTACATATCTCACAGATACCTTTCTATCTATACCGTATCTATGTTTTGAACATCCAACACCTATACATCTGTCATTTCTATTCGGCATTGTACTGTAGTCCGTTGCATGCACGTACAGCACCGGTGCTGGTTTTTCCAGTACCGAAAATATCAGGACATGTGAAGGAGACACGGCAAAACGTGAATGAGTACACCCTTCATAATAAAAAGATAGACTGTCACTCAGCTGTCCTTGCCTCCTGAATGGCATCACCGCCTATACCCTGTATTCTACATAAGGAAGGAGGGTTATCATTAAGAAGGTTCGGAAAAGTGCATTTTATGATTTGTGCTGAAAATACAGATAGGGAATAGCTGGAAAAAAAAAGTAAATGTGCGATCACAGAGGCTAAACACCCACACGGTAACACTGATGTCAGAGCATGGAGGGCTGTGTGGGCAGGATCAGGTCAGGAAAAGGTTGTAGCTTCTATTAATAAAATATATATATTAATTAAAAAAATATTTTGGAAAACTGAAGCTATAACGTAACTAAAGTACATTAGAAGGTAACAGATTGCAGGCACAGGTTACCTGCATATTAATCTCTTGAAGAAGGCGAGAATGGAAGCGAGGCAAGTGCAAATCTTAAATAGGCGGAACTGTGTGACGGCCATGCCGAGAGCTGTTCACCTGCAAGGCAAACACACGGGGTTAAAGCACATATCAGGCAGTTTGTATACAATGCTCATCTAATCCCATTAGTAATGGCGTCCCCTAGATCAAGAGACAGAGAAGGTGATTTAAAGGGAACAAGCCCTTTAATATTTGGCTGGTCAGGCAGCACTAGTCATCAGCAGATTCTTCTGGGGAAAGCGGCTGGATAGGAACAGTAATAATACAGGAGGGTGATTCAGGAGATCAGGGTGACAGAGGGGCCCCAATCTAGGATGGTACCTGGACGAAGATGTTGACATGAGAACCCCTTTCAGGACTCTTTCAGAGGAGCGTCCAATATGGACGTGTTCTGTACGAGTAACAATCGGACCACACGCCGACTGTTCAGATGACAGACTTGGTCCAAGCCAAAATACAAATCTAGCAGCATGCACTATTCTCTTCAATATGTCAGATCACCCTGACCCAAGACAACTATATACTAGTATCAAGAAGAACAGAACCACTGAGGAGACGTCCATTAATGGCTAAGAAGAGACCATCAATCGCCTTCATGACTCAAATCTTCATTTCAGCCTCTCGGTAGTTAAGAAAAAAATTATCTGTAGACCATCTATAAATACTCTTACATGCTACAGAGAAATACAGCTTTATGACCGGCAGGTTTTGGTCCCCAGCTTTAGTGAGACGGCACGGCCCTCACACAATGAGACACGTCATGGGTGGGGGGCCACGAGTCGTGTCTCTGTACCAGGGATGTCACACAAATACACAGAGGGTCAAAATTAAGAGCTTGGACAAAGACGCGGGACAGCCTCAATCTTTAGTGAAATAAGATCTAAGATCTACAATTGAGGAAGCTTTCCTTTATCATCAAATAGAACAATGGACAGTAGAAAGCATGTGGCTCAATGGCCTAATTTAAATATGTAATAAGAGAAAAAAAAAAAAACCCTGAATAATACAGATAAAGTATGATGCAAACAAAAACGCCCACTAACAAAATATGATAGCCCCACAGAGAATTCATCCACTATCACAAAATGATGACCCTACTGTACCCCCCCCCTCAATCCCCCTGACAAAGAATGGTGACCCCATCACAGTATGATTTACCAACTGAAGTCCCCGAGTAGCAGCCCACGCGGTATAAAGAGCCCCACGCAGTGTCATGGGCCCCCCATACAGAGCCCCACGCAGTGTCATGGGCCCCCCATACAGAGCCCCACGCAGTGTCATGGGCCCCCCATACAGAGCCCCACGCAGTGTCATGGGCCCCCCATACAGAGCCCCACGCAGTGTCATGGGCCCCCCATACAGAGCCCCACGCAGTGTCATGGGCCCCCCATACAGAGCCCCACGCAGTGTCATGGGCCCCCCATACAGAGCCCCACGCAGTGTCATGGGCCCCCCATACAGAGCCCCACGCAGTGTCATGGGCCCCCCATACAGAGCCCCACGCAGTATCATGGGCCCCCCATACAGAGCCCCACGCAGTATCATGGGCCCCCCATACAGAGCCCCACGCAGTATCATGGGCCCCCCATACAGAGCCCCACGCAGTATCATGGGCCCCCCATACAGAGCCCCACGCAGTATCATGGGCCCCCCATACAGAGCCCCACGCAGTATCATGGGCCCCCCATACAGAGCCCCACGCAGTATCATGGGCCCCCCATACAGAGCCCCACGCAGTATCATGGGCGCCCCCAGAGCCCCAGCATTCAATCCCCCTGACAAAGAATGGTGACCCCATCACAGTATGATGATTTACCAACTGAAGTCCCCGAGTAGCAGCCCACCGCGGTGCAATGGGCCCCCACCGCGGTGCAATGGGCCCCCACCGCGGTGCAATGGGCCCCCACCGCGGTGCAATGGGCCCCCACCGCGGTGCAATGGGCCCCCACCGCGGTGCAATGGGCCCCCACCGCGGTGCAATGGGCCCCCACCGCGGTGCAATGGGCCCCCACCGCGGTGCAATGGGCCCCCACCGCGGTGCAATGGGCCCCCACCGCGGTACAATGGGCCCCCACCGCGGTACAATGGGCCCCCACCGCGGTACAATGGGCCCCCACCGCGGTACAATGGGCCCCCACCGCGGTACAATGGGCCCCCACCGCGGTACAATGGGCCCCCACCGCGGTACAATGGGCCCCCACCGCGGTACAATAAGCCATACATTAAAAAAAAAAAAAATATTCCCCTCTGCTCATTGCCCAGCTGCTCCGGTCTCTTTATGGAGTCCTCATATCCTCTGCAGACGTAGAGAGGAAATGCTGGGACAGGGAGCGGCAGCTGATGCTCCTTTTCCATCATCGCTTTCAACTGTATTTGCATCTAGGATGCCGATATAGTTAAAAGTGCAATGTCGGGTAAAAGTGCCTCACAGGCCAAATCTAACTGGGAGACCCATCTGGTGTCGTGGGCCAAATATACTCACCCTGCGGGCAAGATTTGCCCCGTAGACGAGTGTTTGACATATGTGCTCTATACTATTACACTATGAGCACCGCACACTTTCTACTTTCAGGTCCTCTGAGGTGAGGACACTGGTCGGGTTACGTGCACACCACGTCTTTTAAATTCCGGAGAACCTGCCAATGTCTTCAGGCAGAAGAAGCAGGAAACTGGCCTTTTTCCCCCACCTGAAAAGTGGATTTTTGGATGGTTTTTCTCAAGGTTTTTGTTATGTCTTTTGTATTGTCGATATTTTTTTCATTTCATTGGATAGTGAATAAAGTTTAAAAAAAAAAAAAGCAAAAATGATGGCAAAATGCTCCCATTGACTTGTATTGTAAGTTACAGAGGGTCTCTCGAGCGGAAACCATCAGAAGAACGAACATGTTGCTTCTTTTAACCACTTGGCATTTCTAGAAAACGTGAAGCCGTTAAAAGACTTTAATAAGCATGAACATATGAAAAGCAAGATTACTGTTTACAAAGAAAAGAGAATGTTCATTCTTTTGGGAGTTTTCTGGTAGATTTGGGGCATTTTTTTTCCAGGAAAATCCACCTTGAAAGAAAAAAAATAAAATCTTGTGCACAGTCTTGGAGCTCAGAGCACGGCCTTCGGCTTGCTTCACGTGTCCGTTTCAGGGTTTGGACCAATTTCCAGATTAACTACGAACATTTAGACCTGAACTCCACAGTGGTGCAATCAGGCCCAAATTTGCTACCTGTACACAGACTGTGACACTGTCCTTAAAAAGGCATCACCTTGGTGTATCCTCCTCGGAGAGCCACATTTATAGGGCCCTCGTCTCATCACCCGCACAATGGGATCAGAAACCTTTTATGTCTTAGAAGGAACAAACCCCATTTTCTGTCCCTAGGACACCAGATCTCTTGGTCCAGTGTCATACCTGCAAGTCAGCGAAATACAATATCTGCTCATCAAAGGGTCACCCAGTCATCTGTGGCATTGTGGTAAGCCCCCACTCACACACAGAAGGAAGCCTTGTCTCCGGTGGGCACCCCCCGGCCTGGAATACTAACAATCCCTGTTCTGTTCTTCCATCCTATGGTCAAGACACGCTCTTTCACCCACGGACTCTCGGCATGTGACAAGTAAGACCTACCTGTGAGCGCCGGCTCCTTGTAGCTTCATTCACAGATCTGAGAAGATCGTAGATAGCCGCCCTCTGTGGTCACTGGAGATAGGAGAAAACATCAGTTATATAACGAAATACTGGTAAATACATGGGCTGGGGAGTAGGGATGAGCGGACCCGTGGAACTTCGGATTCAGCCGCACCAGAACCCCATAAGTCAATGGGAACTCAAACTTTGGTGCCTTAAAATGGCTGTAAAAGGGTCAGGGCTAGGAGTAAATAAGGGCAAGAGAAAAACAATTGCCCTGAAAACAATGGATATTAAAATGACTTAAAATAACAATTAAAAAATAATCTTGATCCAGAAAGTGGAGGGTCCAAATGGAGGGAGGAGTGAAGCAGTGCATTGTGTGTCATTTACTGTACTTGCTAATAAAAAAAAAAAATGTAATAACCAACCAAGGGAAAGCAGACAGTTGGTAGTCTTATGCTGACAATGGCCAATATCCATGGAGCTTCCCAGGCTGTAAATGTCAGTCCTCAGCTGTCTGCTTTGCCTTAGCTGGTTATTAAAATTAGGGGGGGGGGGGGGGATCTTTTTTTTGCCCCCCCACCATTTTAATAACAAGTTAAAGAGATCCTGTCAGCAGGATTGTGCACAGTAACCTACACACAGTGTCAGGTCGGCACCGTTATACTGAATACAAATGATACCTTAGTTGATGAAATCAGTTTTGTTGTTGTTTGTTAATCTTTATTTTCAGTTTTGTGTTAATGAGATTCTCGTGCTCTAAGGCGGGGTTCATATGTGGTGCTCTGATTAGATATTCATAATGACTGCTGACAGTTCACTGCTCATGAACACAAAACTAAAAATAAAAGATTAAGAAACAACAAGACGGATTTCATCAACCAAGGTTATCATTGTAATCAGTATAACGGCGCCGACCTGACAGTGTGTGTAGGTTACTGTGCACAATCCTGCTGACAGCTTCCCTTTAAGGCAAAGCAGACAGCTGAGGACTGATATTAATAGGGTGGAAGGAAGCTCCATGGATATTGGCCACCTCCCAGCATAATAAAGACCAGCTCACTGCTGCCTGCTTTCCCTTGGCTGGGTGGACTGCACGTAAAAAAAATAAAAAAAAATTATATATATATTCATTTTTTTTACACAGTCAGGCTGGATCACATTGTGCGCCAGCCAATCAGACATGCCATTGCTTGCCATGGCTGTGATAGGGCTGGAAATGCTCAAAGTCTTAAAGCTTGCCGATTGAAAGCCTGAAGCACAGCCACCAAGCTTTCTTAGGCTGCCGAAGCCGAAAACGAACGTCCAGTAAACAGTCTGGGTTCGGCACCGGACACTAGGTGCTCAGTACTAACCCCGAACTATACTATTCGGGTTTGCTCATCCCTCGTAAGGAGGAAATAAGCATGGAAGCACATCAGCAGGTGGCGCCCTGACTGCCTCCATCTGCCTGACACATGGCCAATGTTGACCAATTTGAAAGTACAATATTATTTAAAAAAACGGGCGCTTCAATTTGGACAGTTCCTTGAAATCACAGTAACGGGTGATCTGCATGGGAGGCGCACATACAACACAGAATATAGAGCATGAATCATTTAAATTGTGGCTTAAATATGCATATAATAAAAAAAAAATGACAAAAAGGTCACATTTTGATGCGGTAATTTAGGAGTGTCTATTTTTGTCTTACTGAAGAGGGGCATGTTGTCTATCTGTTGTGGATTTTTAATGGAAGTCTTCAAACAGAGGCCGGACAGAAGTTGGTTACCTGACTCCTGCACTGAGCAGGGGGTGGGACACGACGACCTTGGGGGTCCCTTCCATCTCTAACATTCTATGACAGGTATTTACCCTCAGGGGGGTTCACATATTTCTGTGTCTGAGAATCAGATTGTTGCCTCGGCCCCGCGCTGCTGCGGACCACCTGTCATCATACAAAAACCTGTTTGCCATTGTGTCAGCCCACCGGGATTATTATTAGTATTTTCTCAACTGCAGCAAAACACAGATTCCTAAAATCTCATTTACATGTTAATTTTTATTTGAAGTGGATTTTGTAAAGAAAAAAAATGAAGCATTTTTCTTAATTTTCATGCAGAACTACAGATGTTTCAGTAGATTTATTTTCTGCAAGAAAAAAAAAAACAAACAGCAAAAATGGCTGCGTGTGAACACACTCGGTAACGGCACAGAGGGCTGCAGGTTGTATTATTTGGGAATGTTCATTTAGAGCCTTTTTTTTTTGTTTTTCATGAAAAACAATTCATCTAGTGTGTTCTTATTTTTAAGCTTTGTTTTTTTAGGGTGTTTACTTTTTGGTGCTTTAGGCTATGTGCACACGTCAGGATTCTTTGCAGAAATTTCCTGAACAAAATCGGACTTTTTCTGCAGGAAATCCGTATGCGTTTTTTTGCAGATTATTTGAGTTTTTCCGGGGCTTCCCTATGCATTAAATAGCTGGAAAAAAATCCGCAAAATTAATGAACATGCTGTTTTTTTACCATGATGCAATTTTTTTGTGGAAAAAAAAAACGCAACATGTGCACAAAAATTGCGGAACGCATTCTATTAATAGGATGCGTTTTTTTCTAGGTTTTATCGTGTTTTTATAGCGAAAAAAAATGCAAAAAAAACCCGAAAAATCCGGAACGTGTGCACACAGCCTAATAAGGAAAAAAACGAAAAAAAACAAAACCGCTTTGTGGATCATGAATTTTACCCAAAACTCAAAGATGGTCTAATTTTGTCTTTTTGTTTGCAGCTTTTTAGGAGCAAAAAAAGTTGCATAATTCGCTAAAATAAAAAAAATAAAAAACACAAAAGGAAAAAAAAAAAAGTTAATCCATATGGCGACTGTATGACACTTTAAAAAATAAAGAAAATCCCCATTGATGAATAAACTGGGAAAGGAATAAAGAACCTGACAAATCAAAAAAATGGGCTTAAAAACACCAAAAACAAGAGAAAAAAGGGCAATAAATGGAAAACCTCAGAAGCCATTGTGGGTTATTTGGTTTTTTAGTGAATAGCAAAAAGCTTCAGGAAGAAAAAAAATAAACACCGTAAAACCACTCGCCGTCACTGAAAAAGATTTTTTTTTGCAAAGGAAAAATGCATTAAAATTTCAACACAAGCAAATGTTACATAAAAATACACAATAAATAAATAAAGCTTCATGTGAACAAGAACCAACATTGGGGGGAAAATTCTATAAAATCTCATCCATGTGATGTAAGAGGAACTCTGCAACATCATTGGTGGGACTACAGATCCCAGCGCACCCTGGGTCTCTGCTGCAGGCTGCGCTGCGGGCGGTCACCCAGCTTTCCCCGGAGCAGATAAGCTCCAGCACGTTATCTCGGTACCACTACCCACAATGCACCTGCAGGTGACGCGCAGCTCCGGCTCAGCGTGCGCCCGGCTCCGGGTGTGGAGCGCCCATCAGGCGGCAGCATGCGAGGCAAGGTCCCGGCAAACACAGGGAAGAGGGACGAGCACTCCTCTCCCACCGCTCTGTCCAGGATGACGCAGTGCACGCTGCCAACGTCAAAACGCAGCGCCGCCGCCGCCGACGTGGAAACGAAGCGAAGCATTCTGGGAATTGTAGTCATTGTATTACCTCAGAAACTACATTTCCCATAATTCCCTGGCTCATGCCCTTAGTTCTACCTGTGTGAGGGGAAGATGAGGCCTGTAGTGTTCACTGCTGCCTTGCAGATGTATGGGGAGGACACAGGGTCATCATTTAACCCCTTAGTGACCCCCAGTCTGACACCTTTTTACTTTATGTGGTAGTAACTGCAATGTTCCAGCACGTCCCAGTGATTCTGAGATTGTTTTTTTTTTTTCCCGTGACACCTTGTACTTTACGTTAATGGTAAATTGAGGTCGCTATGTTTTGCTTTTATTAATAAAAAACAAAATAGAAATTAGACAAAAATGTCACAGTTTTATCAATTTTGAAACTTTGACGTTAATAGATAACATTGTACATCGCACCGTCTGTAAAATGGTCTTTTCTTTGGAGGAGGTTTATAAATTGTAGCAGGAATTTTTCATATCTTCAAGGAAATGTGTAAAACTTACTTTTATAGGGACTTAGTCGGTCTTGAAGTGACTTCGGGGGGTCCTATATGTTGGAAAAAGCCCCAGCTGGTTTCACATTTGCGTTTTTTGCCGCTGCGTTTTAGCGCAAAAAAACACATGCATTTTTTTTCCTATATTTAACATTAAAAACGCATGCATTTTTTTTGTATGCGTTTTGCCGCGTTTGACGACGCATGCGTCGTTTCTATGCTTGCGTTTGGTTGCAGAAATGCAACATGTAGTAATTTCTAGAGGCGTTTTTTTGCGGCAAAAAAACGTATTGCTGTCTATGTAAACGCATGCATTTTTAAGCACATGCGTTTGGTTGCGTTTTAATAGAAAAAGCAAGAATACACACAGATAAGCCACCCCCCACCATCAAGGTGATAAAGGGATCCAAACCCTAACCCTACCCCTAACCCTAACCCATAAGCCACCCCCCACCATCAAGGTGATAAAGGGATCCAAACCCTAACCCTAACCCTAGAGATCCTAACCCTACCCCTAACCCTACCCCTAACCCTACCCCTAACCCTATCCCTAACCATAGGGATCCTAACTAGGGCTGAGCGAAACAGATCGGCCAATTTAAAAAGTCGCCGACTTTTGACAAAGTCGGGTTTCGTGAAACCCAACCCGATCTCACTGTGGGATCGGGTCAGCGGTCGGCGATCTTCGCTCCAAAGTTGGGTTTCGTTTTTTATATATATATATATATATATATATATATATATATATATATATATATAATTGAGGCACATATATATATATATTTATATTTACTTCAGCGCGATATAGCAGAAAAGCCGGTAATTCAACTGCCTGCTTTTCATTTCTCCTGCCTAAACCCGACATGATATGAGACATGGTTTACATACAGTAAACCATGTCATATCCCCCTTTTTTTTGCATATTCCACACTACTAATGTTAGTAGTGTGTATGTGCAAAATTTCGGCACTGTAGCTATTAAATGTAAGGGTTAAATCGCGGAAAAAATTGGCGTGGGCTCCCGCGCAATTTTCTCCGCCAGAGTGGTAAAGCCAGTGACTGAGGGCAGATATTAATAGCCAGGAGAGGGTCCATGGTTATTGGCCCCCCCTGGCTACAAAAATCTGCCCCCAGCCACCCCAGAAAAGGCACATCTGGAAGATGCGCCTATTCTGGCACTTGGCCTCTCTCTTCCCACTCCCATGTAGTGGTGGGATATGGGGTAATGAAGGGTTAATGTCACCTTGCTATTGTATTGTAATTATGACACCTATCCATTATTAATCCAATTGTATGAAATGGTTAAAAAAAACACACACAATATTGCAAAGTATTTTAATGAAATAAACACACAGGTTGTTGTAATATTTTATTGCTCTCTCAATGTAATGACATTGACCTACATTACCTTAATTCGCAGTGATGTGCCCTCTGCTGGATGTCCTCATATGACCTCGAGCCTGGTAACTTTTCTGAATATTTTCCCACGTTCGAGGGACATCCAGCAGGGGGCGCATCACCGCGAATGAAGGTAACTACAGGTCATTGACCTACATTACCTTCATTCACAGGGGTTTGACAGGCACGAGCACAGCTGCATTAGCAGAGCTCCTGCCTGTAAAATATTTTAACCCCTTCAGATGGATTTACATCGTGGGACGTGTGTTGTGATCCGGTGGTAGGATCACCAAACTGACCTGATAGGTAAACCAGAATATTAGGACGAGCTCTGGGGATGTGGAAACTATACTGACCGCAACACTGAACCTATCCAAAACACACTAAAGGCAGCCGTGGAGCGTTACCTAAAAACCTAGACGCCTCGTCACAGCCTGAGGAACTAACTACCCCTAGAGAGAAAGCCAAGCCTCACTTGCCTCAGAGAAATGACCCCAAAGTTTAGACAGCCCCCACAAATAATAACGGTGAGTTAAGGGGAAAATACAAATGTAGTAATGAAAAACAGGTTTAAGCAAATGAGGCCCGCTAACGCTAAATAGACTGAAGATAGCAAGGGATCTGTGCGGTCAGTACAAAAACTATCAAAAACTATCCACGCAGAAAATACAAGAACCCCCACACCGACTCATGATGTGAGGGGCGCACTCTGCACCCCAGAACTTCCAGCAAGCAAAAAATCACATATAAGCAAGCTGGACTGAACTCATCATATAATGAAACATATTTTCAAGAGAAAAATGAGCAAACATGAACTAGCAAGACTTAGCTTCTCCGGATGGAGACAGGTCACAAGGAAGTCCAGAGAGATCAGAACCAGTACTGAATACAACGACAGCAGGCAACAAACAAACGTGCAGGTGGAGTTAAATAGGAACCAGCATAGCAGGAAATGAGGCAGCTGAGCCCAGCTCCAGACCCGCAGTATCGCTAAAGGCCACCAGAGGGAGCCCAGACGGAATTCACAACAGACGTGACAGATCATCGGAAGGTATGTATATTGTTGGTTTATTATTTTTCCTTTGTTACAGAGCGAGGGTCTTCAGGTGGATTGAGAGAGCAATAAAATATTAAAACAACCTGTGTGTTTTTTTCATTAAAATACTTTTTAATAATGTGTGTGTGTTTTTTTAACCCTTTCATTCAATTGGATTAATTATGGATAGGTGTCATAATTGACACCTCTCCATTATTAATCTGGCTTAATGTCACCTTACAATAGGAAGGTGGCATTAAGCCTTCATTACCCCATATCCCACCACTACACGGGAGTGGGAAGAGAGTGGCCAAGTGCCAGAACAGGCGCATCTTCCAGATGTGCCTTTTCTGGGGTGGCTGGGGGCAGATGTTTTTAGCCGGGGGGGGGGCAATAACCATGGACCCTCTCTAGGCTATTAATATCTGCCCTCAGTCACCGGCTTTACTACTCTGGCGGAGAAAATTGCGCGGGAGCCCACGCCAATTTTTTCCGCAATATAACCCTTACATTTAATAGCTACAGCGGCCAAATTTTGCACATACACACTACTAACATTAGTAGTGTGGAATATGCAAAAAAAAGGGGGATATGACATGGTTTACTGTATGTAAACCATGTCTCATATCATGTCGGGTTTAGGCAGGAGAAATGAAAAGCCGGCAATTGAATTACCGGCTTTTCTGCTATATCGCGCTGAAGTAAATATAAAAATATATAGATTTCCCATTGACTTGCATTGGGTTTCGTGTTTCGGCCGATCCCCCGACCCCGACTTTTCAAGAAGATCGGCCGATTTTACTCGACTCGACTTTTGAGAAAGTTGGGTTTCGCGAAACCCGACTCGACCTCAAAAAAGGAAAAGTCGCTCAACCCAAATCCTAACCCTAACCCTAACCCATAAGCCACCCCCCACCATCAAGGTGATAAAGGGATCCAAACCCTAACCCTAACCCCAACCCTAGCTATTTCTATTTATAGTGGGTTTTCTTGTTGATTTTGATGATTGGCAGCTGTCACACACTTCTCAGCATGCGTTTCAAAAACGCAAACGCAGGAAAAAACGCATGTAAACGCGTCAAAACGCCGTTTTTTTTTACCGCATGCAAAAACGCATGCGTCTAAAAAACGCAGCGTTTGCACGCGTTTACATGCGTTTTTTCACCACCTGCGTTTGCGTTTAAAACGCTGCGTTTTTAAACGCAAATGTGAAACTAGCCTTAAGTGATAACATTTTAAAAAACCGCCCCCCTCAACCTATCCAGCACTGCTGCCAGGCAGTTTATTAACTCTTCAGGTGATGTTCAGGAATTTATGCAAAGTGACATGACAGGAAGGAAGATGTGTATTTTTACCACCTAAATGTTGCTAACTTCTGATCAGGCCGCTGTAGGCGGCAGACTCTAAGGTTGTTATTTGGCTGTGAACTGCTGCGGCAAACATCAGAACCATACGATCAAGATCTCAGGGCGCCGATGGGGTTAAAGATGAAGCCCCCCCCACCACACTCTGTTAACCATGTAAATGCCGTAGTCATTATTGACAGCAGCATCTAAGGGGTTAAGCCATGGTCGGTGCCAACATGGATCGTTGCTGATGCAGCAGGGTGTCAGCTGTAGCGTACAGCTGATAGCTACTGTTTTTAACCAATCAGGGAGGCTAGTCTCTAATATCTCAGTTTAGTAAAATGGCGTACTGCTGATCAATAAGAGGTTAAATCATGATCTTCATCAACTCTCATTGCCATCCCCTCCCCCCCGCGAGTAAAATACCTCTACCCATGCCACATGCCTTTCCTAATGCGTGACAGAAAGGCTGATGGTAAAGAGCTCACTAATACCAACGCGGCCCTGTAAGAGGAGCCTCCGGAGTAACAAGTCAGTTCATGACTTTTCCTCCTTCCTCAATATTCTACCATCACCTGTGAGTGACATTACTGAGACCACATAACGTTACAGAGCGGGGGTCGAGTGCAGAGGGCAGAAAAGTCACTAATACATCAGGTTGGCATACGTGAGTTATATATAGTGTACGTCAGGTTGGCATATGTGAGTTGTGTGGTGCACGTAGCTGGCATACGTGAGTTGTGTGGTGTACGTAGTTGGCATACGTGAGTTGTGTGGTGCACGTAGTTGGCATACGTGAGTTGTGTGGTGTACGTAGCTGGCATACGTGAGTTGTGTGGTGTACGTAGTTGGCATACGTGAGTTATGTGGTGCACGTAGTTGGCATACGTGAGTTGTGTGGTGTACGTAGCTGGCATACGTGAGTTGTGTGGTGTACGTAGCTGGCATATGTGAGTTGTGTGGTGTACGTAGTTGTCATACGTGAGTTGTGTGGTGTACGTAGTTGGCATACGTGAGTTGTGTGGTGTACGTAGCTGGCATACGTGAGTTGTGTGGTGTACGTAGCTGGCATACGTGAGTTGTGTGGTGTACGTAGCTGGCATATGTGAGTTGTGTGGTGTACGTGCAGCGCCCCTGAGTCCTGGTCGTTGCAGTACTGTGGCTCTGCCGCTATGGGGAGCTATGGTACGTCTGATGGCACTGAAGGAGTTCATCTGACCAGGTGTCACATACACCAATACATTTCACAGTCGGGCCTCCAGGGGGAGCTAAGGGTGCTATTTATTAGGCCACTCCTCACCACTGTGGGTAAACTGGGGGTCAGGCAGGAAGTTAGTCAGAAAGCTGACTGGGTTGGACCAGGCAACACCTTGTGGCAGAGGGTGTTGTGGGGGAAGATTCGGTAGGGTCCCTGTCAGGTTTGGGACCCTGACAGAGGCCTGGCTACAAGAAAGAACGTCACGGGACCGTGCCTGCTCAGCATAGCGGCGGTGCCCTAAGAAAGGATTAGAAGCGAGATATATTGTGCTGAGTGAGAAACGAGATCAAAGCAAGAGGAGAAATACCAGTAGGAGTCGTGCTGTAAGACCGAGGCAACATCCTACTGAGGCGCATAAAGGGCGGCCGGAACGCCGAGGAAGTATTTATATATCTAGCTCCAAGCAATACTTCAAACCAACGGCAGGACAGTCAGTCTCAGGCGGGCTGTCTCACATACATCACCTATGAAGACATGGGGGGCGCAGGAGAGGGGCGACTCTAGGGTCCCGGAAGAGCTCCGAGCCTACTCGTCATACGGGTGCCGTCCTAACCAGAACATCAGGGAGGGACGGAGGAGAAGAACATCATCCGAACGAGTTGTGAGGGAACACGAGAAACAGACACAGTTGTGGGGACTATCCCGTAAGCACAGCAGGGGAGGACCACAACACATAGCGCTAGCAGGAAGGCACAGATTTCCACCTGCAAAGAGAACTCTGGAGGTGCCATTGGACCGGCCGGACTTGCGCAGCCTGGTGAACCGTATTCCGGACTGAGGACCCAGAGACCTTCAGTTAAAAGGTAAAGAGACTGCAACCTGGTGTCCTCGTTATTTACTGCGACCGGCACTACACCGCACCACTACCTCCATCCACATCTATTATTCACTGTGCGCCCCTCGGCAGGGTCACGGACCGGGGCCTAGCCACCGTGACAACCCCAGAGCAGAGACTCAGAGGCGCGGTACCGGGTACCCCTCGGCCCTGCGGTAGTGGGGGCGCTGCATACGTAGCTGGCATACGTGAGTTGTGTGGTGTACGTAGCTGGCATACGTGAGTTGTGTGGTGTACGTAGCTGGCATACGTGAGTTGTGTGGTGCACGTAGTTGGCATACGTGAGTTGTGTGGTGTACGTAGCTGGCATACGTGAGTTGTGTGGTGTACGTAGCTGGCATACGTGAGTTGTGTGGTGTACGTAGCTGGCATACGTGAGTTGTGTGGTGCATGTAGTTGGCATACGTGAGTTGTGTGGTGTACGCAGCTGGCATACGTGAGTTGTGTGGTGCATGTAGTTGGCATACATGAGTTGTGTGGTGTACGTAGATGGCATACGTGAGTTATATAGTATACGTCAGGTTGGCATACGTGAGTTGTGTGGTGTAAGTAGCTGGCATACGTGAGTTGTGTGGTGTACGTAGCTGGCATACGTGAGTTGTGTGGTGTACGTAGCTGGCATACGTGAGTTGTGTGGTGCACGTAGTTGGCATACGTGAGTTGTGTGGTGTACGTAGCTGGCATACGTGAGTTGTGTGGTGTACGTAGCTGGCATACGTGAGTTGTGTGGTGCACGTAGTTGGCATACATGAGTTGTGTGGTGTACGTAGTTGGCATACGTGAGTTATATAGTGTACGTCAGGTTGGCATACGTGAGTTGTGTGGTGTACGTAGCTGGCATACGTGAGTTGTGTGGTGTACGTAGCTGGCATACGTGAGTTGTGTGGTGTACGTAGCTGGCATACGTGAGTTGTGTGGTGCACGTAGTTGGCATACGTGAGTTGTGTGGTGTACGTAGCTGGCATACGTGAGTTGTGTGGTGCACGTAGTTGGCATACGTGAGTTGTGTGGTGTACGTAGCTGGCATACGTGAGTTGTGTGGTGCACGTAGTTGGCATACATGAGTTGTGTGGTGTACGTAGTTGGCATACGTGAGTTATATAGTGTACGTCAGGTTGGCATACGTGAGTTGTGTGGTGTACGTAGCTGGCATACGTGAGTTGTGTGGTGTACGTAGCTGGCATGCGTGAGTTGTGTGGTGTACGTAGCTGGCATACGTGAGTTGTGTGGTGTACGTAGCTGGCATACGTGAGTTGTGTGGTGCACGTAGTTGGCATACGTGAGTTGTGTGGTGTACGTAGCTGGCATACGTGGTTGTGTGGTGTACGTAGCTGGCATACGTGAGTTGTGTGGTGTACGTAGCTGGCATACGTGAGTTGTGTGGTGCACGTAGTTGGCATACGTGAGTTGTGTGGTGTACGCAGCTGGCATACGTGAGTTGTGTGGTGCACGTAGTTGACATACGTGAGTTGTGTGTTGTACGTAGTTGGCATACGTGAGTTATATAGTGTACGTCAGGTTGGCATACGTGAGTTGTGTGTTGTACGTAGCTGGCATACGTGAGTTGTGTGGTGTACGTAGCTGGCATGCGTGAGTTGTGTGGTGTACGTAGCTGGCATACGTGAGTTGTGTGGTGTACGTAGCTGGCATACGTGAGTTGTGTGGTGTACGTAGCTGGCATACGTGAGTTGTGTGGTGCACGTAGTTGGCATACGTGAGTTGTGTGGTGTACGTAGCTGGCATACGTGGTTGTGTGGTGTACGTAGCTGGCATACGTGAGTTGTGTGGTGTACGTAGCTGGCATACGTGAGTTGTGTGGTGCACGTAGTTGGCATACGTGAGTTGTGTGGTGTACGCAGCTGGCATACGTGAGTTGTGTGGTGCACGTAGTTGGCATACATGAGTTGTGTGGTGTACGTAGTTGGCATACGTGAGTTATATAGTGTACGTCAGGTTGGCATACGTGAGTTGTGTGGTGTACGTAGCTGGCATACGTGAGTTGTGTGGTGTACGTAGCTGGCATGCGTGAGTTGTGTGGTGTACGTAGTTGGCATGCTTGAGTTATATTGTGTACATCAGGTTGGCATATGTGAGTTGTGTAAGTCAATAATTAGTAGCTAATGGATGTGTGGTGCAGTTTGAAGCATTCTTTTATACACAGGCCAGGTTTGTTGGGGAAGGTCTCTCATTATCAAGTGGTGTCCTTGCGTATCCCCCTTCTGGAACACTCTCGGACTTATTTTGCAGCCTTCCTTTCTTGAGGTTTGAGGGACCTCACCCGGGAAATGTTGCCCTGATACAATACAGGCATCTTCAGCTCCAGAAGAACCGGGGCCTGCTCCTTCCTGACTTCCAAAGATTAAGGCCTTGATCACTACCTCCTGGAACAGAAGAAATGTGCCGGTCAGTGGCGTAACTACAAAGTTATGGGCCCCGGTGCGAACTTCCAAATGGGGGCCCCCCCCCACCCCGGGTCCCCCCGCCTCAACCCCCCCCACCCCCGCCCCCCCCACCTTCCCGTAGATACGCCTTGGACTGTCGCAGGAATCTGCACTGCAACATGGTGTTGGGTGCCAGCACAGCCCGCAAAGTGGTATATCCAGCACAGTGGTATATACAGCACAGCCCGCACAGTGGTATATCCAGCACAGCCCGCACAGTGGTATATCCAGCACAGCCCGCACAGTGGTATATCCAGCAGAGCCCGCACAGTGGTATATCAAGCACAGCGGTATATCCAGCACAGCCCGCACAGTGGTATATCCAGCACAGCCAGCACAGTGGTATATCCAGCACAGCCCGCACAGTGGTATATCCAGCACAGCCCGCACAGTGGTATATCCAGCACAGCCCGCACAGTGGTATATCCAGCACAGGGATATATACAGCAGAGCCCGCACAGGGATATATACAGCAGAGCCCGCACAGGGATATATACAGCAGAGCCCGCACAGGGGTATATAGAGCACAGCCCGCACAGGGGTATATAGAGCACAGCCCGCACAGAGATATATACAGCACAGCCCGCACAGGGATATATACAGCAGAGCCCGCACAGGGGTGTATACAGCACAGCCCGCACAGGGGTATATACAGCACAGCCCGCACAGGGATATATACAGCACAGCCCGCACAGGGGTATATAGAGCACAGCCCGCACAGAGATATATACAGCACAGCCCGCACAGGGATATATACAGCAGAGCCCGCACAGGGATATATACAGCAGAGCCCGCACAGGGGTATATAGAGCATAGCCCGCACAGGGATATATACAGCAGAGCCCGCACAGGGGTATATAGAGCACAGCCCGCACAGGGGTATATACAGCACAGCCCGCACAGGGGTATATAGAGCACAGCCCGCACAGGGATATATACAGCACAGCCCGCACAGGGATATATACAGCAGAGCCCGCACAGGGATATATACAGCAGAGCCCGCACAGGGGTATATAGAGCACAGCCCGCACAGGGATATATACAGCAGAGCCCGCACAGGGGTATATAGAGCACAGCCCGCACAGGGGTATATAGAGCACAGCCCGCACAGGGATATATACAGCAGAGCCCGCACAGGGATATATACAGCAGAGCCCGCACAGGGATATATACAGCAGAGCCCGCACAGGGATATATACAGCAGAGCCCGCACAGGGATATATACAGCAGAGCCCGCACATCTCATCTCCCCCCCCCCCCCCCGATAATGGCCCCACAGTCCAGTTAAAAAGAAAAAAAAAAAAAAACTCTCCTCACCTTTCCTTTTGCCCGCGCTGCTCCCGGCGGCTGCAGTCTGCCCAGGACACTGCAGGTGCGTGATGATATGACGTCATCGCGCACCCGCAGTGTACTGTCAGAGGCAGAGCGGGGAATGATGGGAGAGGGGGCGTTAGCAGACGCTCTCTCCTCCATCATTGCATTGAACTATACCCGGTGTCATAGACGCCGGTATAGTTAAATGCGGCGGCGGTGGCGGCACTGGCGGGGGGCGGGGGGGAACAGTGCAGCGGCCCACTACTGGCACCGGCTCTTCTGGCATTTGCCAGAAGTGCCCGATGGCCAGTCCGGCCCTGCACTGACCTGCCAACCCGGGGCCCCTGACCTGCGGGGCCCGGTCGCAATGGCGACCGCTGCGACCGCGGTAGTTATGCCCCTGGTGCCGGTCTGGCCTGTACATTGTAGGAGTAGTGGAGGTGATGTTCTACTCCTTAACACTACAAATTATTAAATGTATTTTATATTGATGTATGTTATTTGAGAGGAAAATCCCCTGGGCCCAGATTAAGGAGGGGGGAGCTAGAGTTAGTGCCAAGTTCAGGAAGTGTCAAGGACAGTTAGGGAAAGGGTGATGAAGTGACAGCAGCAGTCACAGGAAATAGGCTACTAGATACAGCATGGGCCGGTTACTTGGGGCAGTGGATTGCCAAAAAACCCTGGCGTGAGAATCCATCTGTTGGCCTGGGAACCTTGAGATGGACATCGGCGCATTACGCCTGCAGAGCTGCAGGGAAAGATGGACGCAAACTATCAGAGGCAGTGGGTGATGGAATCCAGGTGCACTGTCTATGGTGGAGAAGAATTCCTAGTGCTAGAGGAACTAGGGCTGAAGATAAGTCCTCTACCTGTTGGAAATACTGTAACCCTTTGGGGCCTTATCCTATATGCCTGATTGTAATGACCGTAAGCTGCCAAGTAAAAGTTTGACTGTTTTAACAAATTCAGTGTCCCCTGGATTGGTTGCTGTGAAGGTTCTGGAAGATGAAAGCCTGGAGTCAGTGGAGGCTTATAGGCCACAAGTAAGTATGATGCACCCCATACACAGCAGCACACTGGGACTGGGACACGTTTTGTCTGTAGGGTGACAGAGCCGGCACCTCATACAGTGGTGGGGGTGCTACCATCACCATGTATGGTTGTCAAGAAAAGGATATCCTTCTTGTCCTTGCTCTTGACCACCAGCATGTTGTCCCTACATTGGGCCTCTGCTCTCACCCTTTCAGAGCGGATTCTCAATTAGTGTCCTAGGGATTCCTCGCTGATTTTTGCGCACAGTACCGCAGGCTGAAATGTATTAGGGACTCATCCATGAAGATGTCCCTTTGGGGAATTTGCACCTCAGCAAACTTGTTTCTGAAGTGATCAGTGACCCGCTGAATTTTGAAATATCGGTCAAAGTTGGGGTCATCTCAGGGAGAACACTGTGCATTATCAATATGTCTAAGGTCGTGAAGGGGTTCAGTAAATCTTTTGACTTAAAGTTCTTGTCCGGCATCATTTATTGTTGAATCAAGAGGTGAGGTGAGATGTTGACGTCCCATCTAGATATAATTGGTAGGAAGCATGATTGCCAGGTATCAGTCACATTTCTTATTAGACAGGCTATGGCTTAGTGGTTGTACTGGAAATATTATTTGAGTGGAAGATTTTAGGCCCCACTTTTATTTTTTGCCCGGGGCCCTACCTTCTCTAATATCGGCCCTACCTTTATTAATACTATTTCTTAAACTGTTGGGTTTGGGACGAAATGTGCTTTATATTTGCTACATCTAGATTGCAGGCTGCATGATTGCATGATGCGACCATGCAGCCTGTCATGCAGCAGACTTACTGAGCACCGTGTGCTCAGTGTCTCTCTGTGTGGGAAAATTTCCCACAGAGCTTGCGCTGACGTCAGAAAGGTGAAGTGAGTTCATTGGCCGTGAACTTGCAGGACCTGTCAGACGGCACCGCGAACAGGAGAACTTTCTTACTCTTTCAGTGCTGTCAGATAGGTAATAGGAGTTCACAGAGAGACACTGAGCACACAGTGCTCAGTGTGTCTGCTGGATGACAGTCTGCATGGTCGCATCATGCAACCATGCAGCCTGCCATCTAGATGTATCAAATATAAAGCACATTTCGTGCCAAACCCAACAGTTTAAGTCCTGCTCTGTTCCACATAGATTTAGCAGAGCTGGACCCATCATGGGTCAAATGAATTAGCAGCATCTCTGCGGAAAGGTGAGGAATATTGTTGTTTTTTTTTAAACTCTTTTGCAGATGAGGGCATTGGGGGAATGGGTGAGGTCGCAAGTATGGTTTAATTAAGATTATTAAAGCAGTCTGTGTCATTCTTTCAAGTAAACCCTTTCTAACTTTGGACGGGATAGTATGTCTGACGTCAGAAGCACCGCTTTGTGGTGGGCTCCAGCGTTGAGCCCACCTCAAAGCGGCAACATGTCAGCTGTTTTCAAAATGCAAAACCGAAAATTAATCTTTTATTAAATACATGTACAGTAATTTGCACACACACTAAACTAATTGTATTTGTCACTGATATCTATATATTTACCTATTCTATTGGTATTTACTGTATGTAATCCATCTATTCTATCCTGATATCCTGACGGCTCCTGCTGTGATTTTACAGTACACGGCAGATGAATTTCTTCTATCTATGCAATATAAATTCATATATATACACGTGTGTGGCACTGACATCTATAGATCTATGTATTCTATGTGTATATTATCTATTCTATCAATTCTATTCTAACCTGTCAGTGTGATTTTACTGACATGGCACATGAATTGCCGGCTGCTCAAAGGACACCAGTGCGTAAAATTCGGACAGCACTCGCATGGTCCGAGTGCTGTGCGATTTTTTTTCTCGCACCCATAGGCTTGCAATGGCGAGTGTCTGCTGAATCCAGGTGACAACAATCACAACAGCTCATAGTGCATGTCAGACCAAATTAGAATCATGGTCAAAGGAACTGGCCAAGGAGCTCAGAGACAGAATTGTGCCAAGGCACAGATCTGGCCAAGGTTACAACAGAATTTCTGCAGTACTCAAGGTTCCTAAGAGCACAGTGACCTCCATAATCCTTAAATGTAAGAAGTTTGGGATCACCAGAAGTCTTTGTGGACCTGGTCGTCCAGCCAAACTGGAGGGAGAAGAGCCTTGGTGAGAGAGGTAATGAAGAACACCAAGATTACTGTGGCTGAGCTCCAGAGATGCAGTAGGGAGATGGGAGAAAGTTCCACAAAGTCAACTATTACTGCAGCCCTCCACCGGTCAGGCCTTTATGGCAGAGTGGCCCGACGGAAGCCTCTCCACAGTGCAAGACATATGAAAGCCCGCATAGAGTTTGCTAAAAAAAACATGAAGGACTCCCAGACTATGAGAAATAAGATTCTCTGGTCTGATGAGACAAAGATAGACCTTTTTGGTGATAATGCTAAGTGGTATGTGTGGAAAAAAACAGGCACTGCTCATCACCTGCCCAATACAATCCCAACAGTGAAACATGGTGGTGGGAGCATCATGCTGTGGGGGTGTTTTTCAGCTGCAGGGACAGGATGACTGGTTGTCATTGAAGGAAACATGAATGCGGCCAAGTACAGAGATATCCTGGATGAAAACCTCTTCCAGAGTGCTCTGGACCTCAGACTTGGCCGAAGGTTCACCTTCCAACAAGACAATGACCCTAAGTACATAGCTAAAATAACAAAGGAGTGGCTTCAGAACAACTCTGTGACCATTCTTGACTGGCCTAGCCGGAGCCCTGACCTAAACCCAATTGAGCATCTCTGCAGAGACCTTAAAATGGCTGTCCACCAACGTTCACCATCCAACCTGACGGAACTGGAGAGGATCTGCAACGAAGAATGGCAGAGGATCCCCAAATCCAGGTGTGAAAAAGTTGTTGCATCATTCCCAAGAAGACTCATGGCTGTACTAGCTCAAATGGGGCTTCTACTCAATACAGAGCAAATGATCTGAATACTTATGACCATGTGATATTTCAGTTTTTCTTTTTTAATAAATTTGAAAAAATTTCTACATTTCAGTTTTTTTCAGTCAAGATGGGGTGCAGAGTGTACATTAATGAGAGAAAAATTAACTTTTTTGAATTTACCAAATGGCTGCAATGAAACAAAGATTGAAAAATTTAAATGGGTCTGAATACTTTCTGTTTCCGCTGTATGTATTCATGGGTCAGTGAGAATGGCGCAAGTTGTATTTCAAATAAATGCTATAAGTTTATTTGTTTTACAATGATATACAGCACAGATGTTTTGTTAAAAATAGCTCATATTTGCAATTTTTTTACATTTTTTTTTCCAAAATTAGTTTCCTATTTCTAACTGAACACAAAGACTAAGAAATAATAATGATACCCGAAACTAGTGCAGAGCGAAAATACCGTATTTTTTATTAATTTGACGTTTTTATGACCTTCTTGCCGGCTTGTACAATTAGGTGCATTAAGGGTCTCATCAGGGATAAGCCGACTACATTGCAGAGGTGTCCGGATCTTCTCCCAGTGATGAAATTTGTGATCGGTTATCATGGTTGTAGAGCCAGAATAGATATACCAGAGCCACTAATCTTAACAGAACCCAGAAATCAAGATTTCCATTGTGTTTCCAAGTTTTTTTTATTAATAATAACTCTGATGATGCCTGATTGATTCCACCACTGCTAAAATTTTGCTCAACTTTTTAAAATATTTATCACAATTATGGAGGCCCAATCCCATAGGGTTCTAATAAACTCTCCTAAGAAGATGGAAATCTATTACTTCTTTTGATTTGACTTTTAAATACAGAGAGGTTACACTGATTAAATTATAGCACATATACAGCAAATATTACAAATCTTGGCTTAAAATATCAGAAATGGCACATTGAAGTCCAATCTTCTGGAAATCTTCTCATCTGTAGAAACATAAAGATGCAGATTAATATACTGTACTTGTCATGTCTCACACCTTGGGAATTATACAGTATTGTATTACAACTGTATTCTTGGCATTATATGCTATGCAATCCTGTCTGTTTCCCTGTAGCCTAGCTCTAATGTAAGTTACCCCCTCCTTTTTCTTGTAGTTAGTAGTAGTTAGTTTTTATACCTCAACTGAGAGCAGCACAATGTAGGTAAAGAGAAGCTGATTCCAACAATGTATCACTTAGTTTACTGGGTGCAGCCATTCTGCCACAATCAGAGCTTTTAGATTTAGAATGAAGCAGAGCTGAGAAAGCTAGCCACGCCCACACCACAGCTAACCCCACCCACACCAGGCTCTCTGTACAAAGTCCATAGACAGTGAGGTGTTTAGCTGTCAGACTAGTCTGGCCATGTTAATCTCTTAATGATTAATCCTTCACATTTAGTAAACAGCACACACTTTGACAAGTGATGCATCCCTGAATTCTATGTTTCAGCCTCTATCTCCTGCAGCCTTCAAATTATACAGCAAAACCTTTAGATAGCAGGAGATAGAGGCTGAATAGGAACCCTTTATGTCAGCAAACATTGTCTAAGGTTCATTTTCTGTACATTCTTGGTTAAAATTTGTGCTGCTGCTGTTACAGTGTACATAATTGAAGAATTCAGCCTAAAAATGAAGCTCAATCTTCATACGTGCTGAGTATACAATCTCTAAGAAAGTTCTTGGTGTGAGTACCGGTTCGTACACAGACTTACGAAGAAGCACTTTCTAAAAAGCCCCATGCTCGCAGCCTAATTACGGAGTCAGAATAATGCATAAAATGCTCATTATATGCTGCATCACCAGCATGTCTAAGGATCACGTGTGACAGAAGGAGAAATTATATAGGTGACAAGGGCTATAAAAGGGGAGTAGATAAAAAAAAATTCCAACTTATGACCAACTTCCCCCATATATTCAACATGATTCACTTACTGGGTTGGGATTAAAAACACATGGCTGCTTTCTTTTAGGAACAGCGCCACTCTTGTCCCTGGGCTGTGTCTGCTCAGCTCTGTTCAACTAAGTAGGTCCAGATCTGAGACACCATTGCTAAGTATTTATACATTATAGATAGAGATGATCAAATCTGCCAAGAATAGAATTTGCCAAATGATGTGGATTCTACAGGGAAATTCAATTGACGGCGGAATTTTTCTGTGCAAATTGAATGTTCCTTATTATGCTATGAGGTCTCTCCACACCGCAGAGCATAATAATCAGGAGCTGTTAAAAAAAAACCCAAACATTAATAATCACCTAACTGATCACCTGCCCCGGAAGCTCCACAGCCCGCCATCCATTGAGGTAATTCATTTTGACCTCTTGACTCCAGACCCTAGCCTTTGATTAATGCCAGTGCACGGAGTGACATCCTAGGACTTCTCGAACCCGAAGTCAGAGTCTAGAGTGAAGAAGTTGAAGAGAATGCATGCAAAGGAAGGAAAGAGAGAAGAAGAGACCCTGAGGACCAAATGTCGGGCTGCGGGGGCAGCAAGGCAGTGGAGGGGAATGGTGAGGATTATTTTTTTTATGGTTCAGCAAAATGGAGGCTGAAGCTAGCTGCTATTTTCCTGAATTAGTGCTGCGGGAACTGCAAAAAAAATCAATTTCTGGAGAATAAAGACTTTTGTAAAATATGAGGAGAATTTACTTCCAGTTGAATAAATGTACTCATTAGTAATAGAAGCTTCTGTCAGCACAGGTTAGGATGTATTATGTACATACTGTAATTTGCAAAATACAAGCTGTTGCACCCAGTAGTCTGTACTCTGCTGTCAGATTCACAGTGGTGAGAATTTCATTTTCATGCTGCTTTCCTGCTTTATTACCAGGTCTCCATTTATATCAAACACAGACATTATTTAGGTAATTCCTTTACATGATATTTCCTAATAATTAGTGATGAGCGACTGTGCTCTGATAAGCTGTTATCCGTGCATGCTTGTTTGCTAACCAAGTGTCTTCGGTGTGCTTGAAAATATGTTCAAGTCCCCGCAGCTCCAAGTCTCGTGACTGATTGAAAGCCGCAACACATGCAGGGTTTGTCTGTTTGTTAGGCAATCTCTTCCTGTCGAACAGCTGCGGGGACCCAAACATATTTTTAGAGCACACCGAAGACACTCAGTTAGCACCCGAGCATGGCGGATAACACCTTATCCTAGCACATTCGTTCATCACTTCTAATAAACAGTTATAGATTCATTTTTTGCTTGAAAAAAAATCCCAAACCCTAAATGGATGTTTTATCATTTTCATTTATCTTCTGCTGACCAAAAGGGGACACATCATCCCCAGGACGTTCAAACATGGCAATGCTACTGAGCTTCTGGATAGTAAATTGTCTTCATTTAATAGATGGTGCGGCGCCTGTTATGATCCTTAGTGGTTGAGGATCACAAATTACTCCAGCAAGGTGACTAAACATAGGACAAGCTCTAGGGAGGTGGAAAACTGGACTGACCGCAAAACTGAACCTATCCATCCACACTAGAGGCAGCCGGTGAACGTGTCTAAAATCCTAGACGTCTCGAGCCAGCCTGAGGAACTAACTACCCCTAGAGAGAAAGAAAGACCTCTCTTGCCTCCAGAGAAATAATCCCCAAAAGATATAGAAGCCCCCAACAGATAATAACGGTGAGGTAAGAGGAAGGCACATACACAGGGGTGAAAGCAGATTCAGCAAAAGAGGCCCACTAATTCTAGATAGCAGAAAATAGAAAAGGGGTCTATGCGGTCAGTAAAAAACCCTTACAAAATATCCACACTGAGATTTCAAGAACCCCCACACCAACTAATGGTGTGAGGGGAGAAACTCAGTCCCCTAGAGCAACCAGCAAGTAAGAAATCACATTTTAACAAGCTGGACAAAAAACATGATGAACGCTGATAATCAGAAACTGAACAAACAAAAACTTAGCTTGTCTTGGAGAGACTGGGAGCAAGGTAGTCACCAGGAATCTGAAGAGCACTGAATACATTGATAGCAGGCAAGGAACTGAGTATCCAGGTGAGTTAAATAGGAAACCAACCAAGGATAACGAACCAGGTGATGAAGCCAACCTGCAGAAAGACAACACTACACAGTACCGCTTGTGACCACTAGAGGGAGCCCAAAAATAGAGTTCACAACAGTACCCCCCCCCCTTGAGGAGGGGTCACCGAACCCTCATCAAGACCCCCAGGGTGATCAGGACGAGCTGCGTGGAAGGCACGAACCAAATCGGCCGCATGAACATCAGAGGTGACAACCCAGGAATTATCCTCCTGACCATAGCCCTTCCACTTAACCAGATACTGAAGTCTCCGTCTAGAGATACGAGAATCCAAAATCTTCTCCACCACGTACTCCAATTCGCCCTCGACCAGCACCGGAGCAGGAGGCTCAACAGAAGGAACCACAGGTACCACATACCTCCGCAACAAAGACCTATGGAACACATTATGGATGGCAAACGATGCCGGGAGATCCAAACGAAAAGACACCGGGTTAAGGATTTCCAAGATCTTATAAGGACCGATGAAGCGAGGCTTAAACTTAGGAGATGAAACCTTCATAGGAACATACCGAGAAGACAGCCACACCAAATCCCCAACACGAAGTCAGGGACCCACACCGCGGCGGCGGTTGGCAAAGCGCTGAGCCCTCTCCTGTGACAATTTCAGATTGTCCACCACATGGCTCCAAATCTGCTGCAACCTATCCACCACAGAATCCACCCCAGGACAGTCAGAAGACTCAACCTGACCCGAGGAAAAAGAGGATGGAAACCAGAATTGCAGAAAAAAGGCGAAACCAAGGTAGCAGAACTAGCCCGATTATTAAGGGCAAACTCGGCCAATGGCAAAAAAGTCACCCAATCATCCTGATCAGCAGAAACAAAACATCTCAAATAAGTCTCCAACGTCTGATTAGTTCGCTCGGTTTGGCCATTAGTCTGAGGATGGAAGGCCGACGAAAAAGACAAATCAATGCCCATCTTAGCACAAAAAGTTCGCCAAAACCTGGACACAAACTGGGATCCTCTATCAGACACAATATTTTCAGGAATGCCGTGCAAGCGAACCACATTCTGAAAAAATAGAGGAACTAAATCGGAGGAGGAAGGCAGCTTAGGCAAGGGCACCAAATGGACCATCTTGGAAAAACGATCACACACCACCCAGATGACAGACATTTTCTGAGATACTGGCAGATCCGAAATAAAATCCATGGAAATGTGCGTCCAAGGCCTTTTCGGGACAGGCAAAGGCAAAAGCAAACCGCTGGCACGAGAACAGCAAGGCTTAGCCCGAGCACAAATCCCACAAGACTGCACAAAGGAACGCACATCCCGCGACAAGGAAGGCCACCAGAAGGACCTAGCCACCAAATCTCTGGTACCAAAAATCCCAGGATGACCCGCCAACACCGAAGAATGAACCTCGGAAATAACTCTGCTGGTCCATCTATCCGGGACAAACAGTCTCTCTGGTGGACAACGGTCAGGTCTATCCGCCTGAAATTTCTGCAGCACTCGTCGCAAATCTGGAGAAATGGCAGACAAAATCACTCCCTCTCTGAGAATACCAGCCGACTCAGAAACTCCCGGAGAGTCAGGCACAGAACTCCTAGAAAGTGCATCAGCTTTCACGTTCTTCGAACCAGGCAGGTATGAGACCACGAAGTTGAAACGGGAGAAAAACAACGACCAACGAGCCTGTCTAGGATTCAGGCGCTTGGCAGACTCGAGGTAAATCAGATTTTTGTGATCAGTCAGGACCACCACACGATGTTTAGCTCCTTCGAGCCAATGTCGCCACTCCTCAAATGCCCACTTCATAGCCAACAACTCCCGATTACCAACATCATAATTTCGCTCGGCAGGCGAAAACTTTCTTGAAAAGAAAGCACACGGCTTCATCACAGAGCCCTCAGAGCTTCTCTGCGACAAAACAGCCCCTGCTCCAATCTCGGAAGCATCAACCTCGACCTGGAAGGGGAGAGAGACATCTGGCTGACATAAGACTGGAGCTGAAGAAAACCGGTGCTTAAGCTCCCGAAAGGCCTCCACGGCCGCAGGAGACCAATTAGTCACATCAGAGCCCTTCTTGGTCAAATCCGTCAAAGGTTTAACCACACCAGAAAAATTAGCGATGAAACGACGGTAAAAATTAGCAAAACCCAAGAACTTCTGAAGACTCTTAACAGACGTGGGCTGAGTCCAGTCATGAATAGCCTGGACCTTGACTGGGTCCATCTCCACAGTAGAAGGAGAAAAAATAAAACCCAAAAAGGAGACCTTCTGTACTCCGAAGAGGCATTTTGAGCCCTTCACAAATAAAGCATTAGCACGCAGGACCTGAAACACCATCCTGACCTGCTTCACATGGGACTCCCAATCATCAGAAAAAACCAAAATGTCATCCAGATAAACAATCATAAATTTATCCAGATATTCTCGGAAAATGTCATGCATGAAGGACTGAAACACAGAAGGAGCATTAGAGAGTCCAAAAGGCATCACCAAGTACTCAAAATGGCCTTCGGGCGTATTAAATGCTGTTTTCCATTCATCTCCCTGCTTAATGCGCACAAGATTATACGCACCACGGAGATCTATCTTGGTGAACCAACTGGCACCCTTAATCTGAGCAAACAAATCAGACAATAGTGGCAAAGGATACTGAAATTTGACTGTGATTTTATTCAGAAGGCGATAATCTATGCACGGTCTCAAAGAACCGTCCTTCTTGGCCACAAAAAAGAATCCTGCACCAAGAGGGGAAGAGGATGGGCGAATATGTCCCTTCTCCAAAGACTCCTTTATATAACTCCGCATCGCGGCATGCTCTGGTATAGACAAATTAAAAAGTCGTCCCTTAGGGAATTTACTACCAGGAATTAAATTTATAGCACAGTCACAATCCCTATGAGGGGGCAGGGCACCGGACCTGGGCTCATCAAATACATCCTGATAGTCAGACAAAAACTCAGGGACCTCAGAAGGAGTGGAAGAAGCAATAGACACCAACGGAGTATCGCCATGAATTCCCTGACAACCCCAACTGAACACAGACATAGCTTTCCAATCTAAAACTGGATTATGAGCCTGCAGCCATGGCAGACCCAAAACGACAACATCATGCAAATTATGCAAAACTAGAAAGCGAATCACCTCCTGATGTACGGGAGTCATGCACATGGTCATTTGCGTCCAATACTGAGGCTTATTCTCAGCCAATGGCGTAGCATCAATTCCCCTCAGAGGAATAGGAAATTCCAAAGGCTCCAGGACAAAACCACAGCGCCTGGCAAACGACAAATCCATCAGATTCAGGGCAGCACCCGAATCCACAAAAGCCATAACCGGGTAAGACGACAAAGAACAAATCAAAGTAACAGACAAAATAAATTTAGGCTGTATAGTACCAATGGTGACAGGTTTAGCAACCTTTTTTAAGCGTTTAGAGCATGCTGAGATAACATGAGCAGAATCACCACAGTAAAAGCACAACCCATTTTGACGTCTATGACTTTGTCGCTCAATTCTGGTCAGGGTTCGATCACATTGCATAGACTCAGGTCCCTGTTCAGAAAATACCGCCAAAGGATGAGCAGATTTGCGCTCCCGCAAACGCCGATCAACCTGAATGGCTAAAGCCATAGAATCACTCAGACTTGTAGGGGTGGGGAACCCCACCATAACATCCTTAATGGCTTCAGAAAGACCTTCTCTGAAATTTGCAGCCAGGGCACACTCATTCCATTGAGTAAGCACTGACCATTTCCAAAATTTTTGACAATACACCTCTGCTTCATCCTGCCCTTGAGAGAGGGCCAGCAACGCTTTTTCTGCCTGATTCTCAAGATTAGGCTCCTCATAAAGCAATCCAAGAGCCAGAAAAAATGCATCCACATTAAGCAATGCAGGATCTCCTGGCGCCAGAGAGAAAGCCCAATCCTGCGGGTCGCCACGCAACAAGGAGATAACAATCTTTACTTGCTGAGCAGAATCACCAGAGGAACGAGGTCTCAGAGATAGAAATAACTTGCAATTATTCTTAAAATTCTGAAACCTAGATCTAGCTCCAGAAAACAACTCAGGAATGGGTATCTTTGGTTCTGACATAGGGCTATGAATAACAAAATCCTGAATACTTTGCACCCATGCAGCAAGATGATCCACACTAGAAGTCAGAGTCTGAACATCCATGTCTGCAGCTGAGCTCAAAACCACTCAGAGTTCAAGGGGATGAAAGAAGCTAGACAGACTGCAGCACAAAAAAAAAATGTACTCAGGTCTTCTTTTAATCCCACTTCTGCGATGCAAAAAACACTTTTGGGCCTGCTATACTGTTATGATCCTTAGTCCTTAGACGTCTAGGATTTTAGACACGTAGACGTCTCGAGCCAGCCTGAGGAACTAACTACCCCTAGAGAGAAAGAAAGACCTCTCTTGCCTCCAGAGAAATAATCCCCAAAAGATATAGAAGCCCCCAACAGATAATAACGGTGAGGTAAGAGGAAGGCACATACACAGGGGTGAAAGCAGATTCAGCAAAAGAGGCCCACTAATTCTAGATAGCAGAAAATAGAAAAGGGGTCTATGCGGTCAGTAAAAAACCCTTACAAAATATCCACACTGAGATTTCAAGAACCCCCACACCAACTAACGGTGTGAGGGGAGAAACTCAGTCCCCTAGAGCAATCAGCAAGTAAGAAATCACATTTTAACAAGCTGGACAAAAAACATGATGAACGCTGATAATCAGAAACTGAACAAACAAAAACTTAGCTTGTCTTGGAGAGACTGGGAGCAAGGTAGTCACCAGGAATCTGAAGAGCACTGAATACATTGATAGCAGGCAAGGAACTGAGTATCCAGGTGAGTTAAATAGGAAACCAACCAAGGATAACGAACCAGGTGATGAAGCCAACCTGCAGAAAGACAACACTACACAGTACCGCTTGTGACCACTAGTGGGAGCCCAAAAATAGAGTTCACAACAGGCGCCCCAGGGTCCTGGTCGTCGCAGTGGTATTGCTTTCCTCTCAAGGAGAGTGATGCTACGTTTAGAGGCAATGAAGGAGAACTCTTTGTCAAGTAACACAATGCATGCAACATGTTCACACTCCAAACCAGAAGGGAGAGCTCTAAGCCTGTTTAAGATGAACTCCCCTATAAGAACATCCTGATCTGGAGGGAAAGAGTTCAGTTCCTGTCAGGGAGACAGAGGGAAAGGAAGCATAGTGTCACGGGGGTACTGGGTAGACTACAGCTGATAACCCGGGCCCCTGCGATATCCCTCAAACTAGGGAAAACCCTGTCTGTCCCTCTCCCAGAATTTACACTGATGGTGTGCTTGTCTGGGCCGCCAGGCCTGACCCTGACTCCTGTTTCAGCCCTATGCTGAAACCTCCACCCGCCACCCAGTGATAAGACCACACACCAACCTCCACAGAAAGCACAGACAGGGAAAACTAAAAACGCACCACGCCGCAGACACACAGGAAAACACTATAATCTGCACAGGGCAAAACAATACAAATATAGGAAGGAGAAATATAACGAAGGATAATACACCACCAGATACGATATTTCTTCTCCTAGACCACCACTCCAGACCGAGATCACCAGGCACAAGACACAAGCTATAATCGGCGACACCCAAAGTCCAGAATGACTATTTATAGGCCACGGGCGTGACCCAGCCTCCAACCAGATTACCAGCTAGATTAACCCCGGACAACCTGGAAAAAATCTAGCCGGTGCCACTGAGCGTATAGTGGACGAATGTGGAATTACCGCTGTCTGTCGGACGCCCTAGTGTGAATAGCGTCCGACATGACACATAGGAGCCATGTAGCCTAAAGTGCTGCAGCTCCTAGGAAACAGACGGATAGAAAGCAGAACATATTGCAGCAAGGGTAAAGGAAGTCAGAGCAAAGGAGAGGATATCAGAGGGAGACCAGCCAGGAGCAGGCTGCCTCCTTCTGAGGCGCAGAAATCCGGTAGCTGGCACACCGAGGGAGTAAGGACCTTTATGCTTTACTTCAGAGACCGGCAGGACAGCTATTTCCACGTTACCTGTCCGACCTAAACCCAGGAGGCACGGTGGCAACTCTCAGAGGCTGGGGCGTGCTAGAGTCCCTATAAACCACCTCAAGCCACCAGTCATATGGGTTTGTCCTATCCTATCCGGGGGACAGAGAGAGAGACATAACATCTACAACAGTTGTGAGGACCTTATGAGAAGCTTAGCAGTAAGGGTCTACAACACTGCAGCGCAAGGCAAGGCTACTGATTTCCACCTGGATAAGGGAACTCTGGACTTGCCTCTAAACCGGCCGGACTCTGCCTGCCCTGTGATCTGGTGCCCTGGACTGTGGATGCTGAAGTGTTCAGTAAAGGTAAAGAGACTGCAACCTTGTGTCCTCGTCCTTCACTGCACCTCTCATCATCCACCATCTACACACCGGGAAGCCCTGGGGACACACTTCACCTGTGGGAAGGTATACCATCTAGCTGCCATAACATCACCCCAGCGGACCCCTTAAAGCAGCGTCGGTCACTCTGACTGAATACCACAGGTGGCGTCACGAACACAAACTTTATCCCTTTAAAGACCTTTCCCTTTTACACGGACGTCCCAGGGCCACGGACCGGGTCAGCCACCGTGACATCCCCCTGTGAACCGCAGGACCGGGTACCGAGTACCCCGCTGCCCTTGGGGGCGCTCCATTAGTTTTCACATTATTTAATATGTATTATGTTATGATTATGTATTATATTATATGTAATATGTTATGTAACAGGGTGACATGCCCTTTTAGATCGAGAATGGCCTTATTTGTTTACACCCAGCCAAGTTTTCCAGGAACAGAATTTTCATTGTAAAGGAGTTATCTGCTTTGGTCAAGTCCTATTTGTTATAAGTGTCCATTGACAATAACTAAAGTGTGTCCTCTGCTGTCCTGTGTTGTATTCTGTGCAGAAGTAAGCATAGTATTTCCCTGCAGTGTCACAAGAGTGAAAATGAAGAATTACACCGTGCTCATTCCTATCAATATGTTGTGTGTATTATGCCAGACAGGACAGGTCCTTCAGAGACTCTTAAACTATGGCCAAGAGATGAGGATCCGAAGAAGATGACCGGGACCCCTCTAGTAACTTAGACTTTCCTTGTAGGACCTATGACCATTTTTTGTATAAACTGCACAACCATTTTATGGTGAAAACAAAGTGTATTCAGTGTCAGCCATCTGTAGAGTTTACAGTGCCTTGCGAAAGTATTCGGCTTCCTGGAACTTTTCAACCTTTTCCCACATATCATGGTTCAAACATAAAGATACCAAATGTAAATTTTTGGTGAAGAATCAACAACAAGTGGAACACAATTGTGAAGTTGAACGAAATTTATTGGTTATTTAAAATTTTTGTGGAAAATCAAAAACTGAAAAGTGGGAAGTACAATATTATTCGACCCCTTTAACTTAATACTTTGTTGCTCCACCTTTTGCTGCGATTACAGCTGCAAGTCGCTTGGGGTATGTCTCTATCAGTTTTGTACATCGAGAGACTGAAATTCTTGCCCATTCTTCCTTGGCAAACAGCTCGAGCTCAGTGAGGTTTGATGGAAATCATTTGTGAACAGCAGTTTTCAGATATTTGCACAGATTCTGGATTGGATTGAGGTCTGGACTTTGACTTGGCCATTCTAACACCTGGATACGTTTATTTGTGAACCATTCCATTGTAGATTTTGCTTTATGTTTGTGATCATTGTCTTGTTGGAAGACAAATCTCTGTCCCAGTCTCAGGTGTTTTGCAGATTCCAACAGGTTTTCTTCAAGAATGGTCCTGTATTTGGCTCCATCCATCTTCCCATCAATTTTAAAAATCTTCCCTGTCCCTGCTGAAGAAAAGCAGGCCCAAACCATGATGCTGCCACCACCATGTTTGACAGTGGGGATGGTGTGTTCAGGGTGATGAGCTGTGTGGCCTTTACGCCAAACATATCGTTTGGCATTGTTGCCAAAAAGTTCGATTTTGCTTTCATCTGACCAGAGCACCTCCTTCCACATGTTTGGTGTGTCTCCCAGGTGGCTTGTTGCAAACTTTAAATGACACTTTTTATGGATATCTTTGAAAAAGAGGGACGGCTGGGTCTTGGTAGATTTGCAGTGGTATGATACTCCTTCAATTTCAATATGATCGCTTGCTCAGTGCTCCTTGGGATGTTTAAAGTTTCCAAATCCAGCTTTAAACTTCTCCACAACAGTATCTCGGACCTGCCTGTTGTGTTCCTTGGTCTTCATGATGCTCTCTGTGCTTCAAACAGAACCCTGAGACTATTACAGAACAGGTGCATTTATACAGAGACTTGATTACACACAGGTGGATTATATTTATCATCATTAGGCGTTTAGGACAACATTGGATCATTCAGAGATCCACAATGAACTTCTGGAATGAGTTTGCTGCACTGAAAGTAAAGGGGCCGAATAATATTGCACGCCCCACTTTTCAGCTTTTGATGTTCCACAAAAATTTAAAATAACCAATACATTTCATTCAACTTCACAATTGTGTTCCACTTGTTGTTGATTATTCACCAAAAATTTACATTTGGTATCTTTATGTTTGAAGCATGATATGTGGGAATAGGTTGAAAAGTTCCAGGGAGCCGAATACAAGGCTCTGTACATTGCTGTGTGGTCTTACCTGTGCATGAGTCCTTATAATGTCTCCGTTAATAGATTCACAGTGATCAATGTGATGGTGACAGTTAGCAATGCCTGGAATGGAGTGAATATGGTGATAGCAGTGTCCCCGTCCGTGTTGGAACCTTGAGTGGTTGTGGAGGTTGTGGTGGTCGTTACAGTTTTGGCATCAAACGATCTTGTCTGCGCAGAGACCTTGTTTAGCGCAAATTCAAGCTTATATCCACTTCCTGCAATAGAAAACATCAAATTAGGGTTTTCCTTTTTATTGTGCAAAATCTAAAAATGTTTGTATTATTGCCCCAAGAATGTAATATACCTGAAGCAGTAAATCACCCTGACACTTTCAGGCAGGTAAGAGCATCAGAAGCCATAGGAACCCCATAAATACAGTAGATCTACAGTATATCTTAATGTGATTGTACAAGCCAATAAATCCCTTTTTTTTTTTAAAGTGTCCCCTAAAGTTATGCAGATCATTGTGTGATCCCCCGGGAATATGCTGGCAGCAAATTAATTCATCTGCAGGGCTACCACAAAACAAATTAGTCATTACAAGTAGCTGCATGATGGCTCAGCGGTTAGCACAGTTTCTTGGCATCGTTGGAGTCCTGGGTTCAAATCCCACCAAGGACAACATCTGCAAGGAGTTTGTATGTTCTCCCCATGTTTGTGTGGGTTTCCTCTGGATTCTCCAGTTCCTCCCACACTCCAAAGACATACTGATAGGGAATATAGTAGATTGTGAGCCCCAATGGGGACAATGATGATAATGTCTGTAAAGTGCTGTAGAATTAATGGTGTTATATAAGTGAGTAAAATAAAAATATAACACAATTCCCATTAACACGTTGCGTCCTCCTGAGGAAGAAATACTCTTTCGAGCAGCTTTCCTCTGTAACGTAATGTTGACAGTGATGCAGATAACCACTGAGCTCAATGTCTACAGTGATTGGCTGCAGTGCTGTCACCATTATATAACTGCTGCAGCCAAACAACAGAGACCGAGGCAGTGGCAGAGACACAGCTCACAACCAAGTGTGGGTAAATGAAGCTCAGTTGTTTGTTAAAACGTACAGTAACTGAGCTTATAAGAATATGTTTTTTCGAAAGGGGACAACCCATTTAATGAATAACTCCTGTTTTGTAAAGGCCTATTTTATACGGGCGGATTACCAAACAAGGTTCGCTCTTATTCGTTGACCTGTGTAAACATGTAAAGCAAAACACTATTTTATTGGCTGACGAGATCATCATACGGGGCATCAGCTTTTATTAATAGGGCATGTGCTGCCGTCAATATGGATGCTGTAGGGGGGCAGAACATCACAATTGTACTGCCCCCATACAGTTTGTATCCGTCCAATGTGAAGGAGCACGAATCAACCTGTATATAGTTCTAAGAGATAACGTTTCTCCTTGTGGGGACTGACATACCGGCTCTGACATGCCAAGGTACAAGGTACGGAGACTTATAGGCGATGCAATGCTCCTCTGGGAAACTGAATATGCAAATTGCCTCTTCAGAGAAGAAGAAGACTTGATATATAATTTTCATCTTTTTTATATAGTTGTCCTTTGATGAGATTCTAAACATTTGTACACATACCGTTTATAATGTCTCTCATAATTTTTTACTTGCTTTACTTTTTATATGCTGTATAAAGCCAAATTTGAAAAATTGTGCATTGTCCGGACCACCAAGGTGCCAAACTGTTGGAAATGCGGACACCCAGATATGTATATAAGCTAAGAATAATGACATATTCCAGATTCTTATAACTTGCACATGTAATATGATGGAGTCAAACTCTACCATGCAGCTTGAGAACAAGGTCGGTGAAGTTGGCCCAACAGCTGGTAAACGCAATGGTCACGTTTCCATCTAGTCCATTGCTGATGATGGTGTTATTGACATCTTTCAGGGTTGCGGTCAGTGTCAGTGAACTTTTGCTTACAGAGACACAGTTCCCCTAGAAATAAAAGCGATGGGATACATTAAAATGACCAGAAATGTGAATACACTACTAAATCATACAATCCACATTTGGACAACCAATATTCAGAATAGTGACTGTCACCATGACTTTATAGGCTGGTGCCACAAAAACTCTATTAATGAGGTCATATGAGATTAGCAAAAAAAAGCTACTTTTGTTCGAAAACAGCACCACCCTTTTAAATGGTATGTGTATGGTATAGCAGCTCAGTTACTGGGGCAATGTAACGTTCATGGAGTTGTTGACGGAAGAGGAAGATGGATCTTCTGAAAAGCATTGAAAGGAATCTGTCCACAACAACCATCCGTATCTAGCATGACGTCACTGAAGCTAATGGGATTTTTTTTAGATGCAACTAGTGATGAGTGACTGTGCTCATTACTCGGGTTTTCTGAGCATGCTCGGGTGGTCTCCAAGTATTTTGGGCGTGCTTGGAGATTTAGTTTGTGTCGACGCAGCTGCATGATTTGCAGCTGCTAGACAGCCTGAGTACATGTGGGGATTCCCTAAAAAACAGACAATCTCCACATGTGTTCAGGCTGTATAGCAGCCACAAATCATGCAGTTGTGGAGACACAAACTAAATTTCCAAGCACGCCAAAATACTCGGAGACCACCCGAGCATGCTTGGAAAACCCGAGTAACGAGCATACTCACTCATAACTAGATGCAACACTTCTGATCTGAATGCCTTCTAACACATAACCAGGTGGCACTGTTGGGAGGATTCAAGAGGGAGCTGCTTCTTTGGCCTTCTAATACATTCGGCTATGCACAGGAGCAGGGGCAGACACAGACAAATAATGTGTGTGATAGAAGCCGCTTGCTACTTTTGAGGTTGAAGTTGGCCTCCTTATCTATTAGGTTCTTGTGCAACTGCACAGGCTGCACTATTGCTATGTCCACGCCTGCACTAGAGTTATAAGTGGAAACTGCAGCGAGTTGGAAGTAGGCACTGAGCGAACTCTCTCTAAATCACTTGATATCCATGGTAAACCACTTAATATTGAGTAAGAATGTAAGAATTCTCCTTATTATTAATCATCCTTGTTATGTGATATTCATAATAGTCATTGCTATTGTCACTAGTGATGATTGAGCTGTGAAAAACTTGAGTGCTCATTACTCGAATCGAACACATTGGACGCTCAGAGGTACTCAACTCGAGTAGCGGGCAGAATTGAAGTGAATGAGGAACTCAAGCAGTTTTACTGGAGGCTCCTGACTCATGGACTGGTGACGCCGCCCGAAGTGACAGTCTCTGTCTCTCTCTCAAGACAACGAGTCAGGAGCCTCCGGAAAATGAGCACTCGAGTACCACACGGTGCTCGGCACTGCTCGATACTTAATCGAGCACACCGATGTCCATCACCAGAATTTTGGCGAGCGGAGTTATACAATCCTTTCAGTCTTCGCTAAAACTAGCATTGATATGAGTAACCACCACCAGAGATAGATGTCACTTTTTTCTTACAATTTTATAAATTTTATACATTTCTGATCCTTGTAGTTCTCATTACATTAAGGGGCAGTCAGATTGCCATATAACATGGACAACGATTGCATAAAAAATTCCTTCGGACTGGCCGTCGGCTCTCCTGACCTGAGCGTAACAGCACGTATTTCATGCAGCTGTCACGCTTAGGTCAAGAGAGCCGACAGGCAGTCCGATCATTGCGATACTATCAACGTACGTGTCATACGGCCATCTGACTGCGCCATAAATGATAGTTACAGATACTAGCACCCATAACTGATATTTTAGGAAATTCTGTTGTGAGAAGTTATCTAATAGTCTTTGTAACCTAACTGTTGATTTAAAAAAAAGGAACGACGGTATTGGGTTTTTGGCTGGACATTATGTTATTGAGTTCATATTCTTATCAATAATAATAATAATTATCATTTTTATCTCTATAGCGCCAAAATATTCTGCAGCATTTTACAATTTTAGAGGAGACTTGTACAGACAATAAACACATTACAGAATAATACATAACTTAGATACCAAAAGGACGGAGAGTCCTGCTAGGAAGCTTACAATGTACTTACGTTGGAATCTACCGCCATTACAATTGGCTGCTGGGAAAGCATTTCTCCGGGGAGTCCCGCCACAGGTTGCTGGATAATTTTAAGTGTAGATACAGTAGCCAAATAACTTCCATTAGACGATTGAGTTCTGTTAACAGTCTCAGATGCCACCTAGAAGACATCACATCACCGATGTCACTAGTTATTAGATTAGTACGTGATAGATTACATGATCCAACCGCCCACCGATGCTACCACTTTTTTTAGTAACATAGTCTTAGGACAGGAAAATAGCAGCAAAGCTTGGGCTAAGGAGCCATATATTAATCTCCAAGTGATGCTTTGGTGGCACTATGCCTAATTCCTCTAGTCTACTCTACAAACAATCTGTATGGGGTGAAATAATCTAATAATACAACAGGATTGGGGGAGTAGTTACCTGACTCCAGGCCGGATCACTAGGAGATGGAACTGGATCAGAAATGGACAACGATGACACAGTGACATTCAACTGCGAGCTGAGACTTCCATTAATAGCGGCAGATGCCAGGTTTTTACTGATATCCTGGAAATTTGTGTATGTCAGTGCGTCTAAATAGGAAAACCAAATTAGCAGAACATCATTACTGGAAATCCACAGGCACAGAAAGAAGAAGGGAGGGTTTATTAGTACTGATGCTACATACGTCAGTCTTAAACCTAAAAAAAAAAGAAGTTAGTCCAGCATCCAAGGAGATAAAAACATCCAACTCAAAAATACTGCCAGAATCCGTCCCTTCCTCAGCCCACAATCTACTAAAACTCTTGTGCATGCCCTCATCATCTCCCGCCTCGATTACTGCAACACCCTCCTCTGTGGCCTCCCCGCTAACTCCCTTGCACCACTCCAGTCTGTCCTCAACTCTGCTGCTCGGCTAATCCACCACTCTCCTTGCTACTCCACTGCTTCTCCCCTCTGCAAATCTCTCCACTGGCTCCCAATCCCCCAACGAATCCAGTTCAAGCTACTAACACTGATCTACAAAGCCATCCACAACCTGTGCCCTCCTTATATCTCTGAACTAATCTACCACTATCTTCCCTCACGTAATCTTGGATCCTCCCAAGACCTCCTACTCTCCTCCACACTTATTCGTTCCATATACAACTGCCTCCAAGATTTCTCCCGAATATCCCCCATCCTCTGGAATTTCACGCCTCAACACGTCTGATTATCCACCACCCTCGGATCCTTCAGACGAAACCTGGAAACCCATCTCTTCAGGAAAGCCTACAGCCTGCAATAACCATTCTGCCGCCTCACCAACCACCTGAGCTACCGCCTCACCAACCACCCAAGCTGCCGCCTCATCCCCACCAGAGCTGCCACCTCACCACCACCAGTGCTGCAGCACACCGACCCCCTGTCTCTTCCCCATTATCTCAAAGAATGTAAGTCCGCAAGAACAGGGTCCTCTCTCCTCTGTACCAGTCTGTCATTGTAAATTTGTTTACTGTTAACGATATCTATAACCCTGTATGTAACCCATTTTCACATGTACAGCACCATGGAATTAATGGTGCTATATAAATAAATAATAATTATAACTTTATTCAAACCATATTAATAAGTTGGATGTTTTTATGAAGAGTTCCCTGGATTTTTGGACTATCTGACTATTAGTTTGCTTTTGCCCTTTGTTGGGGTTTCCATGCACGGAAGAACCTCTGCTATCAAGAATGATGAACTGCTGAAATTTGTTTTGTTTATTCTTAAACCAAAACTTGCTGAAGTAGGATGCCCCAAGTTTGTCACATGTTGGGCTGTCCATGCAACACAAAGTGAAATCTATATATAGTATGAGCCCTCACATAGCCTCAATACACAATATGAGCACCACATAGCCTTCAATATACAGCACAAACCCCCACATAGCCTCCCTATATTAAGTATGGGCCCTCACACGTCCTTTACACATATAAAAAATAAAAACATCCTGAGGATGCAGATAGCAGTGATATCAGGACGCGAGCTATTGGGCGGAGGAGGGCATGGTGCGACCCGTGGACCACTGTTATCAGCCCTTTGCAGACCGGGTTGCACTTTGCCCAGGTCTGCAATAACGAGGCTAAGTAAAGAGGGTTTTGTAGTAGCTTGGTCTCATCCACAATGGTAAAAGTTACCAACTTACCTGTTGAGTTACTACTAGTAGAGTTTATTTCTTGGACCGGTGGATCTGCAATTTCTACAGATACGCTTATTCCTCCTGCCGCTCTCTTTCTTCGTTTAGAGCTCTCTGCCACTATCTTTGTAATACGAATTTTGCTTGCCGGAATCTTCAAGAAAAGCGCAAGGTTCCTAACAAGATTATCCCCGTAAAATTGGTCCACGGTCATTGCCGGAAGATTAAATGAGATAACAATCAGAGGAGATGTGCGAATTTCCACTGGAATGGATCCTCTCACCAGGATATACAGCATGTTATAGACACGGTCAAAGAAGTTTTCTCCCAAAATCGTTGAGTTGAGCAGAGGCATGTATTGTCCTATCAGAGGAAGTGACAACATTCACATCATCAACCAACTAATGTTATTGTAAAGAAAGAGGAAATATGTTTGTACGTAATCAACAAGGTTAAGTTCTTCTGTAAGGCCAAGAAACTCATTGAATTAGCCAGAATTGCCTGGAAAGTTTATTGTAGCTCCAAATGTACAGTAATGATCATCTTACAGACAGATTCTCTATAATATAAGATCGATACCAACAATATAATTCAGTGGTCCTTAAACAAATGCGGTCATGGAGGATTCAATACCTTACCCACATAAGTAGGTTCCTTCAAGGTATAGTCCGATCCCTTCCATTCTATATTTGTAGGGTTTATATAGACATTATTAACATAGACATCCAAACGTTGAGGATTTGAGTAGTAAATTCCTACAAGGACAGACTGCAAAAAAAGAAATATAATGAAGTCAGTGGTGGGATCCTACGGAGCAGAATGAAGGCAAGCCAAATATTTTAAAACTATCATCATATGCATTTATGAAGAGGTCTATGTTGCCTGTAGCTAGGAACTCTTACATATTACAGATCCATAGACACTTCCTATGATACACATATGGTGTTGTATAAAAAAAGCGCAATGTGAACCAAGAGTTCGTATAATATGGCAATGTGTATGTAGTCTCTAACGGTGTTTCAGTAGGAGAACTGCCTGACAAATGACCTATTACAACAGACAGACTTCGTAGAAAGGCGTCCTTGACTCAGGACGCCAATCTAAGAACCAACCTAAATTGATCGTGTCACATATTACAAATGTATCCAAACTTATAGTACTGATATTGTATTATAAGAAATGGGAGTCCTTAAAGACCTGTACACACTATGTAATAGTGACTACAAATCGGAATAAAATATTTTTTTCTTATTTTGCCTCGCTGTTGCTGAGATATTAGCACTTGTTAAATTTTTTAAGTGAAAGTGGATGTTATCAGATAGTTTTCACTGGGGGCATGTACTTCTTCCTGAACATAACATAGTTAGTAAGGCCGAAAAAAGACATTTGTCCATCCAGTTCAGCCTATATTCCTATATTCCATCATAATAAATCCCCAGATCTACATCCTTCTACAGAACCTAATAATTGTATGATACAATATTGTTCTGCTCCAGGAAGACATCCAGGCCTCTCTTGAACCCCTCAACTGAGTTCGCCATCACCACCTCCTCAGGCAAGCAATTCCAGATTCTCACTGCCCTAACAGTAAAGAATCCTCTTCTATGTTGGTGGAAAAACCTTCTCTCCTCCAGACGCAAAGAATGCCCCCTTGTGCCCGTCACCTTCCTTGGTATAAACAGATCCTCAGCGAGATATTTGTATTGTCCCCTTATATACTTATACATGGTTATTAGATCACCCCTCAGTCGTCTTTTTTCTAGACTAAATAGTCCTAATTTCGCTAATCTATCTGGGTATTGTAGTTCTCCCATCCCCTTTATTAACTTTGTTGCCCTCCTTTGTACTCTCTCTAGTTCCATTATATCCTTCCTGAGCACCGGTGCCCAAAACTGGACACAGTACTCCATGTGCGGTCTAACTAGGGATTTGTACAGAGGCAGTATAATGCTCTCATCATGTGTATCCAGACCTCTTTTAATGCACCCCATGATCCTGTTTGCCTTGGCAGCTGCTGCCTGGCACTGGCTGCTCCAGGTAAGTTTATCATTAACTAGGATCCCCAAGTCCTTCTCCATATCAGATTTACCCAGTGGTTTCCCGTTCAGTGTGTAATGGTGATATTGATTCCTTTTTCCCATGTGTATAACTTTACATTTATCATTGTTAAACCTCATCTGCCACCTTTCAGCCCAAGTTTCCAACTTATCCAGATCCATCTGTAGCAGAATACTATCTTCTCGTGTATTAACTGCTTTACATAGTTTTGTATCATCTGCAAATATCAATATTTTACTGTGTAAACCTTCTACCAGATCATTAATGAATATGGTGAAGAGAACGGTGAACGATGCTGACCAATCATAAGCAGGCAACAACAAAAAGAATAGCACACCCCATCATAGCTTAGAGCAGGTTTCACAGTGTGTTTGTTGTAATGATACAGCCGTGATCACCTGGTCTAACCTCCTGCATAAGTCAGTGTTTGAGTAGTGGCAGTGCAGCTGAGTTTAGCTGTGTTACATTACAAACCCTTCTTTCAGATCTCCTAATTACTGAGTGTGTCAGTAATCACACTTATGTCTGCTATGCTCAAGCAACTTGTAATTTCTGTGAGGTGAGAACAGGGAACATCACTTACATCTCACACAGGAGCAGCCTGACTGTTCTGGACTACTCCTGAGTGATATGTAATGAGATCCTGCTCTAATCTCACTGCAAAAGGAGTACAAGTTGAGCATGACAGAGAAGAGTGTGATAGTGAGACAGAGCTCTCATCCCTGGACAGGCAATGTGGAGGAGGAGAAGCACAGCAAAGCTGACAGTGCTATGAGAGGAATAGAGCTGATAGAAGAGTTTGCAATGTGACGCAGCTAAACTCAGCTGTGCTGCTGCTCCCCCATTCTGACTGGTGTAAAAAGTTAGAGCAGAAGTTTGGCTTGCCTTTAAAGTTGGTGCGAATTCTTTCAGTACCCAATCCATCAATCACGTCAGTAATTGATGGCTACTAGCTGGAAGACTAGAGAACCACCATCTACCTGTCGGCATCCATGAGTCTTCTGTTGATTAGCTGGCCTGGCGTATTGCAGCATGTAGCACATGTGACTGTGAGACAAACCCTTTAACTTAAGGGATTATTTTGAAAATATATACAATATGTGACTTAGTGTTAGTCATCCATGACTGTTAGCAGTTACCATTTGCTTGTCTCAGTATCTTACCTTTGTGTTGTTTACGTTGAGCAGCAGCAGTCGGAGACTCTGGGGGCTCGTGCTGGTAAAATAGACATCAAATGACTCGTTGGTAGCCACTATAGAGTGAAACAAGGAGACCCTCTTCTGGCAGGTGTATCCAGAGCACCAGCCATGATCTTGGGGACCTAAAATTAAAATATAGAGCAGTTCGATTAAACCACCAGAATAAGTACTGTAAGATTTCTCTTACTGAGTGTATTGGGGGACACTCACTTGGCGCGGGATTAATGTAGCCAGGCACAATTTTCTAACAAAACAGTCCATGCGGTTTATTGAATATGCCATAAACCGGGTTATGCAAAGTTCATTACTTATATCACATAAAACACAACAGGCACCAACAGTCTCTTTGGTACCTGACGGGAGCTCCTGCTCCTCATGCCGACTCCGTTAACCTCTTCTGGGTAAGCTGCCTAACGGGGATCACCAACTCGCCTGGTCAATACACAGTAGTCAGTCCAGACCTCACCAAAGGACTCCAGCTTCCCCACACTCCGTTAACACTCTTCTGGGTAAGCTGCCTAACGGGGATCCCCAACTTGCCTGGTCGGCAGCCAGTAGTCAGTCCAGACCTCACCGAAGGACTCCAGCTTCCCCACACAGTAACTGTCCCTGGCTCCACAGATCCCGGTCCTCACCTCGTGCTATTCAGGGATCCGGTCCTCGTCGCAGGACCTCCCAACACCCAGGTAGCCAGGACCCTGCCTGGTGGCCTAGTCCGGGTATTCTTCAGAACGTCCTTCCCCAGCCGGGAACGTCCAATGCCCAGGCCACCCGAAGCCAAGTCTCACGGTCTCAGGTGCTTGCAGGACCCTAGTCATTCCTAGGACAATCCAGCACCAACCATCTCAGGTGCTTGCAGGACCCTAGTCATTCCTAGGACAATCCAGCACCATCCGTACATCAGGTTCCTCGGTCTCAGGTGCTCACAGGACCCTAGTCATTCCTAGGACAATCCAGCACCGACCGTCTCAGGTGCTTGCAGGACCCTAGACATTCCTAGGACGATCCAGCACCTTCACCGGTCAGGTCCACACACAGGAACCACACAGGACCTACCGGACACACCTCTCAGCTCCACACACAGGGAGCTCACACCGAACGCTGACCCACACCCTGGTCACATTACATACTGGTAACCACTCCCCTGGGTGGGAGTGTGTGTGTGGCTAGTCTGACCCTCCCATCTCTCATGACTAGCCCTGCCAATCTCCCATGAGAACTACACACATAACACAAACTCTTGAGGGACTACAGGTCCCAGCAGACCAACTTACACTCAGATTGACAGTGCAGAGTAACCTCCTCTGCAACACACATATTGGCCATTCACAATCCTGCCAAACTTTCTCTCTATACCATCACGTATCCAAGCGCATACTGGGGAGATCATGCAGCGCCCCCTACCTGTTACAGGGGTTACTGCATCACATATATCACAGTACAAAGAGGAGATATATGAATGGAAATCGTAAATGACACATACCATTGATGAGGTCCACATAGCCGTCTCCCAGCACAGCCACGGGTGACAGGCGTCTCGTCTCAGTGTCGGCATCAAGGCTTTCTATAACAAGCATTTCATGGTTCAGGCCGCTGCATCTGTATGCCTCCCAGGCCGACACGTATACACATGTGTTATCCCTGATAATGCCTGGTAGAAGCAAACACAGAATATAATAAGATGTCCAAAAGTGGGAGGAGAAAAAAATAGTGGGATACATATTCTGCATTTATGAATGAATGTCCATTTGATCATGGTCCCTGAGATCTGCTCCTGGGGACTGATTTGCTGGAAGCAAAGTTTCAGTTTCAAATTATGTCCAATTTGCCTTTTTTTCTCAGTTTTTTGCTTTGCTCCAATACACACAAAGGAAATAAACATGTGTATAACAAAACGTGCAATTGAAATAATTTTCTGGGAGAAATGCTTCATTTTCTCAAACAATTTCAAGGGTGCCAACATTTTCGGCCATGACTGTATATATACACGTGCTTCTCACAAAATTAGAATGTCATCAAAAAGTTAATTTATTTCATTTCTTCAAAACAACAAGTGAAACAACTATATTATATAGAGTCATTACAAACAGAGTGATGAATTTCAAGTGGTTATTTTGTGCTAATGATGATGATTATGGCTTACAGCCAATGAAAACCCAAAAGTCATTATCTCAGTAAATTAGAATACTTTATAATACCAGCTTGAAAAATTATTTTAAAATCTGAAATGTTGGCCTACTGAAATGTATGTTGGGTAAATGCCCTCAATACTTGGTCGGGGCTCCTTTTGCATCAATTACTGCATCAATGCGGTGTGGCATGGAGGTGATCAGTCTGTGGCACTGCTGAGGTGTTATGGAGGCCCAGGTTGCTTTGATAGCAGCCTTCAGCTCGTCTGCATTGTTGGGTCTGGTGTCTCTCATCTTCCTATTGACAATACCCCATAGATTTTCTATGGGGTTAAGGTCAGGCGAGTTTGCTGCCAATGAAGTACAATGATGCTGTTGTTTGTAAACCAGGTATTGGTACTTTTGGCAGTGTGGACAGGTGCCAAGTCCTGCTGGAGAATGAAATTTCCATCTGCAAAAACCTTGTCGGCAGAGGGAAGCATGAAGTGCTCTAAAATTTCCTGGTAGACAGCTGTGGTGACATTGGTCTTGATAAAACACAGTGGACCTACACCGGCAGATGACATGGCTCCCCAAACTATCACTGATTGTTGAAGCTTCACACTAGACCTCAAGCAGCTTGGATTGTGGCCTCTCCACTAGTGTTGAGCATTCCGATACCGCAAGTATCGGGTATCGGCCGATACTTGCGGTATCGGAATTCCGATACCGAGATCCGATACTTTTGTGGTATTGGGAATCGGTATCGGGATTAATATCAATGTGTAAAAGAAAGAATTAAAATAAAAAATAGGGATATACTCACCTCTCCGGCGGCCCCTGGACTTTACCGCCGTAACCGGGAGCCGTTGTACCTAAGAATGCGCGCTTGAAGGGCCTTAGATGACGTCACGGCGCTCTGATTGGTCCGTAGCGGTCGCGTGACCGCTACGCGACCAATCACAAAGCCGTGACGTCACCTAAGGTCTTTCAAGCGCTTGAAAGACCTTAGGTGATGTCACGGCTTTGTGATTGGTCGCGTAGCGGTCACGCGACCGCTACGCGACCAATCAGAAGCTGCGGACGTCTTCTAAGGTATTTCAAGCGCTTGAAAGACCTTAGGTGACGTCACGGCTTTGTGATTGGTCGCGTAGCGGTCACGCGACCGCTACGGACCAATCAGAGCGCCATGACGTCATCTAAGGCCCTTCAAGCGCGCATTCTTAGGTACAACGGCTCCCGGTTACGGCGGTAAAGTCCAGGGCGCGTCAGAGGGTGAGTATATCCCTATTTTTTATTTTAATTCTTTCTTTTACACATTGATATGGATCCCAGGGCCTGAAGGAGAGTTTCCTCTCCTTCAGACCCTGGAAACCATACAGGATACCGTCCGATACTTGGTGTCCCATTGACTTGTATTGGTATCGGGTATCGGTATCGGATTAGATCCGATACTTTGCCGGTATCGGCCGATACTTTCCGATACCGATACTTTCAAGTATCGGACAGTATCGCTCAACACTACTCTCCACTCTTTTCCAGACTCTGGGAACTTTATTTCCAAATGAAATGCAAAATTTACTTTCATCTTAATACAAAACCTTGGACCACTGAGCAACAGTCCAGTTCTTTTTCTCCTTGGCCCAGGTAAGATGTTTCTGGCATTGTCTAGTGCCTTGACACAAGGAATTCGACACTTGTAGCCCTTGTAGTGGATACATCTGTGTGTGGTTGCACTTGAAGCAATGACTGCAGCAGCAGTCCTCTCCTTGTGAATCTCCCCCAAATTTTTGAATGGCATTTTCTTAACAATCCTTTCAAGGCTGCAGTTATCCCGGTTGCTTGTGCACCTTTTTTATATCACACTTTTTCCTTTCACTCAACTTTCCATTAATATGCTTGCATAGAGCACTCTGTGAACAGCCAGCTTCTTTAGCAGTGACCTTTTGTGGCTTACCTTCCTTGTGGAGTGTGTCAATGACTGCCTTCTGGACTTCTGTCAAGTCAGCAGTCTTCCCTATGATTGTGGAACCTACTGAAACAGACTAAGGAACCTTTTTAAACGCTTAGAATGCCTTTCCTGGTATTTTTTGTTAATTATTCTAATTTACTGAGATAATGACTATTGGGTTTCATTGGCTGTAAGCCATAATCATCAACATTAACAGAAATAAACACTTGAAATAGATCACTATGTTTGTAATGACTATATAATATATGAGTTTTACTTTTTGTATTGAAGAACTGAAATAAATTAACTTTTTGATGATATTCTTAGTCTTAATATGTGACTTGAAATCATTTGATCTCTTGTACAATACACTTCTATATTGCAGTGTGTTGGTCTGTTAGCATCATCCTATTAGGCTATGCTTCTTGCTTCTGGCTTTTATCTTAGATACCCCGCCATTGCTGCAGGAGCCAGGCTGTGTATTATACTGCAAGTTCAGTGTCACGCTGATGGTTGTGGAACCAGCAGGGATGAACTCGGAGAGTCAGACCAGCCAGAAACTGATTTACAGAATGGATGGAAGTGGTACGTCTGGTTGACAGGATGAATACTGGAGCTGGCACAGGCAGGGCATGTTCAGGAACACAGGGCAGACTCAGATACAGGATCACAGGCACTAGTACAGACTGGACAGGAGAGAAAGGAGGTACAGATGCCGACAAGGCGGATCAGGATTAGGTACAGGGGAAGGTGCCTTAAGTATTAGATGTCTCCCAGCTTTGAGTTGGGGACATTTTCTCGGGAGTGCTGCACACCATGCGCAGTTCCTGGAAAAAAGAAGCTGCGGTGGGGACCGAAGCAGCATGGCTGTGGCGGTGAGTATGTCGGCATCCCTGCCAGGAGGAGAAAGATAAATTGTGCAAGGATACCAGCGCTGCCATTACACTCAGCCCCTAAAACCACTCTATGTTCTACTTGATGACATGTTCTGCTATAAAAAAATGGCATTGTCTCAAATTTGCAAAGACTTTCATGAGCAGTGCACTGTTCAGTTTCCGTAGCCTTAAATTATTCACCTTTGTATGGCGCCACTTGTGACACAGGAATTCGGCTTCCATTCAGGTAAGTCAGCATGACTTTAGGAATCCTATAGTCTCCCAGGCCGTACTTTGTGTTTCCATCCCACTCGAATTCTGATTGTGGAACTACATCACCAATCTGTCCCAGGAAAGATCCATCAAGATCTTTCAACAATGTCTTCCTTTTGGCATCGCAGGTCATATCTACACAGTCAGATGGATTTGCTTTTCTGTAGTGACAAGAAAAAATGTTATGATGAAACATCTACAATACACTCACAGATCTATATTAGGATTTCACTCATAGTATTGTATGATGTTTTAACCCAGGAACTCTGGCATCTAATTTCCTATCCGAGAGACCACTACGATACAAGATATGGCCAAAAGTATTGGGACACTACATGTTATAACCACAGGAACTTTTATGACCTCTCAATCTAAACCCAAAGACATCAATGTGGAGTTTGCCCCTCTGCAGCTGTAATAGCTTCCACTCTTTCAAAGAATTTCTTCAAGATTTTGTAGATGTCTGTGGAAACTTTTGCCCTTTCATCCAGAAAAGCATTTGTGGGGTCAGACCCTGATGTTGGAGTAGATGGATGGGCTGATAATCTCTAGATCATCCCAAAGGTGTTGGATGGGGCTGAAGTCCAGGTTCTGTGTGGCCAGTCATGTTCTTTCACCTAAGCTACTCCAACCATGTTTTTAATTACCTTGCTTTGTGTACTGGCCACATTCATTGGGAACAGAAAAGGGCCCTCATCAAACTGTTTCCACAAAGTTGGAAATAAGAAATTGCACAAAATGTCTTTTATGCTGAAGTATTAAAATTTTCTCTCACTGGAACTAAGTTGCTAATCCTAATCCCCTGAAAAACAACCCCATAGCATTATCTCTCCTCCACCAAGCTTTACAGTGGGCACAATTAACTCAGTCGGGTAACGTTCTCCTGGTGTTTGATAACTTGTCCACTAGATGCTGGAGAGAGAAGTGTGATCTGTCACTGCACAGAACACCTGCGCAGAGTCTATTAGTGGTGGCTTCACATCATTCCATCCGACTTTTGGCGTTGTACTTGGTGACATAAGACTGCATGCAGCTACTTGGCTATGAATCTCCCAACGGGGGCACAGTTTTCAAGCCGATGATTACACCAGAGGAGGTCTAGACTCTGCAGATATGGAGCCAGCAGAGTGTTGGTAACTTTTCTGCCCCCTGATTTACATCACTCGGTGACCCCTCTTTGCAACTTTAAGTGGACTCCACTTCGTGGCTTATTTGCTGCTGTTCCTTCCACTTCTCAGTGATATCACTCACAGGTGATGGGGAAGATTTAGGAGGAAAGAAATGTCATGATCTAACTTGTTAAACTGGTGGATTCTATTGCAGGACCGCACTGGTATTAGTGAGATCTTTACCACCAGCCATACTGAAACAAGTAGGAATGGGCGACGTTCTGGGTTCATACCAAACCCTGAACACGGACCTTTTACTTTATGTCTGGTTTCCTGTTTAGGTTCGCCAAACTGATAAAGCTTGTTGAAAGGCTGCAGTGCAGCCAATCAAAAAGCTTTTAGACTGTGGGCACTTCCGGAGCCATCACAGCCATGCCAAGTATAAAGGCCGGATCATGAGTGTCCCCATCATTATGCTTTCATTAATGTAGGGATAGGACACAGCTAAAGTGAGTGACTGCGCACTCTGCAAAAAAAATGCTGCGTGTACTCTGCAACCCATATCTGTGCTAGTACTGTCCTTTAAGCCACTATATGTAGTCTGCACCGCACCGCCTGCATTGGAGGGGCATCCCAAGGCAAAGTGGCTGGGACTGGCTGTAGCAAGCCTCGTGGGGGATTGCTCTCTGTATACATAATCAAACTACCAGCTACTGATGATGAAACTTTGGCTCTGTGCATGAAATTTGTAAGCTGCTAATGAAGGGGTACTTTGCCCCATGCTTGGTGGGTGAAATTTATAAAATGCTAATGAAGGAGTACTCTGCCCTATACTCTGTGGGTGAAATTTGTAAGCTGCTAATGTAGGGGTACTGTACCACATGCTCTGTGGGTGAAATTAGTAAACTGCTTCTGAGGCGGTCCTCTGCCCCATGCTTTGTGGGTGGCATTTGTAAGCTGCTAATGTAGGAGTACTCTGTCCCATGCTCTGTGGGTAAAATGTATAAGCTGCTAACAAAAGAGTACTATGCCCCATACTCTGTGGGTGAATTTTGTAAGCTGCTTTTGAGGGGGTACTCTGCCACATGCTCTGTGAGTAAAATTTTTAACTGGACTGGAAGTAGCTAGCACTATTGAATATTCATTTACTTCCTACCTTATCATGATTGCTATGGTGACAGAACCCCTTTAAGTCATATACCTATTCACATTTGTTTGCAGAGCAATTGTCATGCTCTCACCCCCATTTAGCTTCTTTTTGCTGTCCCCTAGCCCTCACTATGACCATTTAACAGACATTTTAAAGCATCGAAGTCCGAGTCCCTATTCCACGGGTTCCGTCATCTCTAGTCACAAGTGTTAGTAAGGGCAGACAGCAAAGCGAAAGACCGAATGTTTACACCAGGAGGAATGGAACTGAATTAAAAACTTGAATTCATTTATATATATATATATATATATATATATATATATATATATATATATATATATATATATATATATATATATATATATATATATACTAGCTATTGAACCCGTTCTACGCCCGGGTGGCGAGCATTTATATTGGTATATGGTCTCCATCCTGGTATGTGCTACTCCATCCTGCATCCCCATCCTGTCATGTGCTCCCATCCTGCGCCCCCATCAGTGCGGGCGGCTGTGCTGAGTGCGGGCAGCTGTGCTGAGTGCGGGCGGCTGTATGTGGCTGTGCTGTGCGTGGGCGGCTGGGCGTGGCTGTGCTGGGTGCGGGCGGCTGGGCGTGGCTGTGCTGGGTGCAGGTGGCTGTGCTGGGTGCGGGCGGCTGTGCGTGGCGGTACTGAGTGCGGGCGGCTGTGCGTGGCTGTGCTGGGTGCGGGCGGCTGTGCGTGGCTGTGCTGGGTGCGGTGGCTGTGCTGGGTGCGGTGGCTGTGCTGGGTGCGGTGGCTGTGCTGGGTGCGGTGGCTGTGCTGCTCCATCCTGCGCCCCCATCCTGTCATGTGCTGCTCCACCCTATCATGTGCTGCTCCATCCTGCACCCCATCAGTGCGGGCGGCTGTGCTAAGTGCGGGCGGCTGTATGTGGCTGTGCTATGCGTGGGCGGCTGTGCGTGGCGGTGCTGAGTGCGGGCAGCTGTGAGTGGCGGTGCTGAGTGCAGGCGGCTGTGCGTGGCTGTGGGCGGCTGTGCGTGGCTGTGCTGAGTGCAGGCGGCTGTGCTGGGTGCGGGCAGCTGTGCTGGGTGCGGGCGGCTGTGCGTGGCTGTGCTGGGTGCGGCGGCTGTGCGTGGCGGTGCTGGGTGCGGGCGGCTGTGCGTGGCTATGCTGGGTGCGGCGGCTGTATGTGGCTGTGCTGTGCATGGGCGGCTGTGCGTGGCGGTGCTGAGTGCGGGCGGCTGTGCGTGGCGGTGCTGAGTGCGGGCGGCTGTGCTGGGTGCGGGCGGCTGTGCGTGGCTGTGCTGGGTGGGCGTGGCTGTGCTGGGTGCGGTGGCTGTGCTGGGTGCGGCGGCTGTGCTGGGTGCGGCGGCTGTGCTGGGTGCGGCGGCTGTGCTGGGTGCGGCGGCTCAGGCTGTGCTGGGTGCGGGCGGCTGTGCTGGGTGTGGCCGGCTGTGCGTGGCTGTGCTGGGTGTGGGCGGCTGTGCGTGGCTGTGCTGGGTGCGGCGGCTGTTTGTGGCGGTGCTGGGTGCGGCGGCTGTGCGTGGCTATGCTGGGTGCGGCGGCTGTGCGTGGCTATGCTGGGTGCGGCGGCTGTGCGTGGCTATGCTGTGCGTGGGCGGCTGTGCGTGGCGGTGCTGAGTGCGGGCGGCTGTGCGTGGCGGTGCTGAGTGCGGGCGGCTGTGCGTGGCGGTGCTGAGTGCGGGCGGCTGTGCGTGGCGGTGCTGAGTGCGGGCGGCTGTGCGTGGCGGTGCTGAGTGCAGGCGGCTGTGCGTGGCTATGCTGAGTGCAGGCGGCTGTGCGTGGCTGTGCTGAGTGCAGGCGGCTGTGCGTGGCCGTGCTGGGTGGGCGTGGCTGTGCTGGGTGCGGCAGCTGTGCGTGGCTGTGCTGGGTGCGGTGGCTCAGGCTGTGCTGGGTGCGGGCGGCTGTGCTGGGTGCGGTGGCTGTGCTGGGTGCGGTGGCTGTGCTGCTCCATCCTGCGCCCCCATCCTGTCATGTGCTGCTCCACCCTATCATGTGCTGCTCCATCCTGCGCCCCCATCAGTGCGGGCGGCTGTGCTAAGTGCAGGCGGCTGTGCTGAGTGCGGGCGGCTGTATGTGGCTGTGCTGTGCGTGGGTGGCTTTGTGTGGCGGAGCTGAGCGCGGGCAGCTGTGCGTGGCGGTGCTGAGTGCAGGCGGCTGTGCGTGGCTGTGCTGGGTGCGGCGGCTGTGCGTGGCTGTGCTGGGTGCGGCGGCTGTGCGTGGCTGTGCTGGGTGCGGTGGCTCAGGCTGTGCGGTGGCTCAGGCTGTGCTGGGTGCGGCGGCTGTGCGTGGCTGTGGGCGGCTGTGCTGGGTGCGGTGGCTCAGGCCGTGCTGGGTGCGGTGGCTCAGGCCGTGCTGGGTGCGGTGGCTCAGGCCGTGCTGGGTGCGGTGGCTCAGGCCGTGCTGGGTGCGGTGGCTCAGGCCGTGCTGGGTGCGGTGGCTCAGGCCGTGCTGGGTGCGGTGGCTCAGGCCGTGCTGGCTGCGGTGGCTCAGGCGGTGCTGGCTGCGGTGGCTCAGGCGGTGCTGGCTGCGGTGGCTCAGGCGGTGCTGGCTGCGGTGGCTCAGGCGGTGCTGGCTGCGGTGGCTCAGGCGGTGCTGGCTGCGGTGGCTCAGGCCGTGCTGGGTGCGGTGGCTCAGGCCGTGCTGGGTGCGGTGGCTCAGGCGGTGCTGGCTGCGGTGGCTCAGGCTGTGCTGGCTGCGGTGGCTCAGGCGGTGCTGGCTGCGGTGGCTCAGGCGGTGCTGGCTGCGGTGGCTCAGGCGGTGCTGGCTGCGGTGGCTCAGGCGGTGCTGGCTGCGGTGGCTCAGGCGGTGCTGGCTGCGGTGGCTCAGGCCGTGCTGGGTGCGGTGGCTCAGGCTGTGCTGGGTGCGGTGGCTCAGGCTGTGCGCGGCGGTGCTGGGGGCCTGAGCAGGCGGGGACACCGGCGCGCTGTGGGGGTCAGGTGCCGGAGTCGCCGCTAGCTCAGGCCCCCGGCACTTGCTATAGTTACCTGGCCCTGATCCAGCGCTGCGCGCCGGTCTGTCTTCCGGGTCCTCTGCCTGTGACTGTTCAGTCAGAGGGCGGCGCGCATTAAGCGCGTCATCGCGCCCTCTGAACTGTGAACGTCACAGGCAGAGGATGTGGACCGGAGGACGGAGGGGCAGCGCGCAACGGAGGAACGGGACAGGTAAATATATCATACTTACCCTCCTGGCGGTCCCTGCTTCTCCGTTGGAGATCGCGGTGAGCGTTCAGTGTTTACGCATACCGCGATCTCCTGGGAGCGTCGCTCTGTGGGGCCTAGACTGCGCCGGCGCGTGCGCTTGCGCAGTCTATAGAGGCTTCGGACAGAGTGACGCTCCCAGCGTTATATTATAGATATATACACTCACTGGCCACTTTATTAGGTACACCTGTCCAACTTCTTGTTAACACTTAATTTCTAATCAGCCAATCACATGGCGGCAACTCAGTGCATTTAGGCATGTAGACATGGTCAAGACAATCTCCTGCAGTTCAAACCGAGCATCAGTATGGGGAAGAAAGGTGATTTGAGTGCCTTTGAACGTGGCATGGTTGTTGGTGCCAGAAGGGCTGGTCTGAGTATTTCAGAAACTGCTGATCTACTGGGATTTTCACGCACAACCATCTCTAGGGTTTACAGAGAATGGTCCGAAAAAGAAAAAAAATCCAGTGAGCGGCAGTTCTGTGGGCGGAAATGCCTTGTTGATGCCAGAGGTCAGAGGAGAATGGGCAGACTGGTTCGAGCTGATAGAAAGGCAACAGTGACTCAAATCGCCACCCGTTACAACCAAGGTAGGCCTAAGAGCATCTCTGAACGCACAGTGCGTCGAACTTTGAGGCAGATGGGCTACAGCAGCAGAAGACCACACCGGGTACCACTCCTTTCAGCTAAGAACAGGAAACTGAGGCTACAATTTGTACAAGCTCATCGAAATTGGACAGTAGAAGATTGGAAAAACGTTGCTTGGTCTGATGAGTCTCGATTTCTGCTGCGACATTCGGATGGTAGGGTCAGAATTTGGCGTAAACAACATGAAAGCATGGATCCATCCTGCCTTGTATGGAGCATCTTTGGGATGTGCAGCCGACAAATCTGCGGCAACTGTGTGATGCCATCATGTCAATATGGACCAAAATCTCTGAGGAATGCTTCCAGCACCTTGTTGAATCTATGCCACGAAGAATTGAGGCAGTTCTGAAGGCAAAAGGGGGTCCAACCCGTTACTAGCATGGTGTACCTAATAAAGTGGCCGGTGAGTGTATATATATATATATATATATATATATATATATATATATATATACATATACACACACAATGGGGATACACTGCCGATTTTCCAAGTTTTCCCACCTACAAAGAATGGATAGGTCTGTCATTTTTATCGTAGGTACTAGTGATGAGCGAGTGTACTCGTTGCTCGGGTTTTCCACAGCACGCTCGGGTGGTCTCCAAGTATTTATGACTGCTCAGAGATTTAGTTTTCCTTGCCGCAGATGCATGATTTGCGGCTACTAGCCTGCTTGATTACATTTGGGGATTCCCTAGCAACCAGGCAACCCCCACTTGTACTCAGGCTGGCTAGTAGCTGTAAATCATGCAGCTGTTTCAACAACAATTAAATCTCCGAGCAGTCACAAATACTCGGTGACCACCTGAGCATGCTCAGGAAAACCCAAGCAACGAGTACACTCGCTCATCACTTGTAGGTACACTTCAAATCCGGAAAATCACATTGTATGAATTTTAAATAATTAAATTGCATTTTATTGTATGGAATAAGTATTTGATCACCTACCAACCAGCAATAATTCTGGCTCTCTGAGACCTGTTAGTTTTTCATTAAGAAGCCCTTCTACTCTGCACTCATTACTAGTGATGAGCGAGTATACTTGTTGCTCGGGTTTTCCCGAGCACGCTCGGGTGGTCTCCGAGTATTTGACTGCTCGGTGATTTAGTTTTCATCGCCACAGCTTAATGATTTACAGCTACTAGCCAGCCTGAGTATATGTGGGGGTTGCCTGGTTGCTAGGGAATCCCCACATGTAATCAAGCTGTCTAGCAACGGTAAATCATTCAGCTGCGGTGATGAAAATTAAATCACCGAGCAGTCACAAATACTTGGAGACCACCTGAGCGTGCTCAGGAAAACCCAAGCAACGATTACACTCGCTCATCACTACTCATTACCTGTATTAATTGCACCTGTTTGAACTTGTTACCTGTATAAAAGACACCTGTCCACACAGTCAATCAATCACACGCCAACCTCTCCAACATGGCCAAGACCAAAGAGCTATCTAAAGATGCCAGGAACAAAATTGTAGACCTGCACAATGCTGGGGTGGGTTACAGGACAATAGGCAAGCAGATTGGTGAGAAGGCAACAACTGTTTGCTTAATTTAAAAATGGGGTGATGACTGTCAATCTTCATTGGCCTGGGACTCCATGCAAGATCTTGCTTTGTGGGGTAAGGATGATTCTGAGATAGGGCAATAATCAGCCCAGAACTACTGTACACAGGAGGACCTGATCAATGACCTGAAGAGAGCAGGGACCACAGACTCAAACATTACCATTAGTAACACACTATGCCGTCATGGATTAAAATCCTGCAGGGCTCACAAGGCCCCCCTGCTCACACCAGCACATGTCCAGGCACGATTGAAGTTCTCCAATGATAATCTGGATGCATGGGAGAAGGCCATGTGATCACATGAGACCAAAATAGAACTTTTTAGCATTAACTTCACTTGCCATGTTTGGAGGAAGAAGAAGGATGAGTACAACCCCAAGAACACCGCCCCAACTGTGAAGTAAGGTAGGGGAAACAACATACTTTGGAGGTACTTTTCTGCATGACTGCACCATATTGAAGAGAGTCTGATGGGGTCATGTATAGTGAGATTTTAGCCAACAACCTCATTCCCTCAGTAAGAGCATTTAAGATGGGTTGCGGTGGGTCTTCCAGCATGACAATAACCTGAAACACACAGCCAGGGCAACTAAGGAGTGGCTCCGTAAGAAGCATTTCAATATCCTGGAGTGGTCTAGCCAGTCTCCAGACCTGAACCCAATAGAAAATCTTTGGAGGGAGCTGAAACTCAATGTTACCCAATGACAGCCCTGAAACTTGAAAGATCTGGAGAAGATCTGTATGGCGGAGTGGGGCAAATTCCCTACTGCAGTGTGTGCAAACCTGGTCAAGAACTACAGGAAATGTCTGACCTCTGTAATTGCAAATGAAGGTTTCTGTACCAATTATTAAGTTCTGTTTTTCTACTGTATCAAATACTTATTTCATGCAATAAAATGCAAATTAATTATGCAAAAATCATACAATGTGATTTTCTGGATGAATTTTTTTAAGATTCTATCTCTTACAGTTGAAGTGTACCTACAAGAAAAATTACAGACCTCTCCATTCTTTGTAGGTGAGAAAACTTGCAAAATCGGCAGTGTATCAAATACTTATTTTCCCCACTGAAGCATTTTCTCTTCCTTGTGTAGCGCCATCCCTTAATTCACAGCATCTTCTTTGGTTATGTACAGTGCTGTCCCTTAATACATAGCATTCCCTCTTGTTATGGATAGTGCCATCCTTTATTGCATTGCATGTATATATATACAGCTCTGGTTAAAATTAAGAGACCACCACATCAAAACCCTGTCATGGGCAGCCCAATCTCCAGACCTGAACCCCAGTGAAAACCTCTGGAATGTAATCAAGAGAATGATGGATAGTCACAAGCCATCAAACATAGAAGAACTGCTTACATTTTTGCACCAGAAACAGTGAGAAAGAATGGTGGAAAGCATGCCACGACGCATGAAAGCTGTGACTAAAAATCATGGTTATTCCACAAAAAATTGTTTTCTGAACTCTTCCTGAGTTAAAACATTAGTATTGTTTCTAAATGATTATGAACTTGTTTTCTTTGCATTATTTAAGGTCTAAAAGCACTGTTTTTGTTTTTTAAATTTTGACCATTTCTCCTTTTCAGAAAAAAAAAAAAATTATTGCTTGGAAATTCGGAGACATGTTGACAGAAGTTTATAGAATAAATGAACAATTTACATTTTACTCAAAAATATACCTATAAAAAAAAATCAGACAAACTGAACATTTTGCAGTGGTCTCTTAATTTTTGCCAGAGCTGTATATATGTATGTATAGTGACAAAGTCACTGGTAAAATACTGGAGGGGAGATATGTATCACTGAGGATGTTAGCCTCAGTGATATGAACTTGGAAAAATGCTCCAGCACACTAAGTGCTGAGAGGGGTTAATCTGCCATGCTAAGGGTTTTTTTTTTTAGTGGGTAACTGAAGAGTGGGTGGGAGGCTGGTCACCACATCTCCACCTCAGGGTGTCCTTCAGAAGCTAAATGTGAAGGCCTCGGGCTCATTAAATGTTCTGTGTATTCTGGAAGGGAGCTGAGCTCCAGAGCTGGGCTCTTGGTAAACAGAGCTGAAACCTGATTCCAGTGCGGGCAGATCCCCCACAGTTATAAGGACTATAGTGAATGCTATTTTGTTTGTTTATGTCAAGAAGACAGAATATGTTCATTTATTTTGTTTGCACTGGTTAATGGAGCCTGTTTTAATAAACCAGTTGAAATTTAAATGGAAAGCATTCCTGTGATTACCTCGTTAAGCAGCCGAATGAGCCTATCTACCACAATATACAGTGGTGTGAAAAAGCGTTTTTCCTCTTCCTAATTTCCTATTCTTTTGACACACTTAAATGTTTCAGATTTACACAATTGAAATTATGATTTAATACAAAGTAGTCAGTGTACAGCTTGTATAGCAATGTAAATTTGGTGTGCCCTCTAAATAACTCAATACACAACCAGTAATGTCTAAACTGCTAGCAACAAAGTGAGTACATCCCTAAGTGAAAATGGCCAAATTGTGGCCAATTAGCCATTTTCTCTTCTCGGTGTGAATGGGGAGCAGGTGTGTTAAATTTGGTGTTATCAGTCTCACACTGTCTCAGACTGGTCACTGGAAGTTCATCATGGCACCTCATGGCAAATAACTCATTGAGGATCTGAAAAAAAGAATTGTTGCTCTATATAAAGATGGCCGAGGCTATAAGAAGATTGCCAACACCCTGACACTGAGCTGCAGCACGGTGGCCAAGACCATACAGTGGTGTAACAAGACCGATTCTACTCAGAAATGGCCTCGTCATGGTTGACCAAAGAAGTTGAATGCACGTGGTCATCATATCCAGAGGTAGTCTTTTCAAAATAGACGTATGAGTTAAAGAGGTGGGTGGTCAGACTGTCATTGCTCAGACCATACACCACACGCTGCATCAATTGGTCTGCACGATTGTCGTCCCAGAAGGAAGCCTCTTCTAAACATGATGCACAAGAAAGCCCGCAAACAGTTTGCTGAAGACAAGCAGACTAAGGACATGGATTAATGCAACCACGTCCTGTGGTCTGATGAAACCAAGATATTCCTATTTGGTTCAGATGGTGTGAAGCATGTGCGGTGGCAACCAGGTGTGGAGTACAAAGATAAGTTTGTCTTGCCTACAGTTAAGCATGGTGGTGGAGTGTTATGGTTTGGAATGTATGCTGCTGGGTGTGGAGCGCTACAGTTTTTTGAGGGAACCATAAATGCCAACATGTACTGTGACATACTGAGTCAGAGTATGATCCCCTCCCTTCGGAAACTGGGCCGCAGGGCAGTATTTTAACATGATAACATACACAAACACACCTTCAAGACGACCACTGCCTGAGGATAAAGGTGCTGGACTGCCCAATCATGTCTCCAGACCTAAACCCTATTGAGCATTTGAGAGGCATCCTCTAACAGAAGTTGGAGGAGCACAAGGTCTCATCATGGAGGAGAGGAAGAGGAGTCCAGTGGTAACCTGTAAAGCTCTAGTGACCTCCATGCCCAACAGAATTAAGACAGTGCTTAAAAATAATGGTGGTCGGTCACACAAAATACTGACACTTTGGGCACAATTTGGCCACTTTCAATCAAGGGTGTACTCACTTTTGTTGCAAGCGGTTTAGACATTAATGGCTTGTTGAACAATTTAGAGGGCACACCAAATTTACACAAATTTACATTGTTATACAAGCTGTACACGGACTACTTTATATTGCATCAAAGCGATCAAAGTGTCACTTCTTCAGTGTTCTCCTATGAAAAGATGTAATGAAATATTTGCAAAAATGTGAGGGGTGTACTCAATTTTGTGATATATTGTATACATATACAGAAAGACAGTGACAAGGAAACATATTAGGGTATATCCAGTAATGCATGGAAACCGGTTTACATTAGTGCAGTAACTTACGATACGTCAGGTCGATGGATAAAGACTTTCTGACTCTCTGAACAGTCTGACATTGCTAATGTGGAGACTTCCACTGGGTGCTGCAGATCCTCACTATCCGGGTTTGTCATGAACATTACATTGGACTGTCCAGAACACACAGATTTGTACCCCACAAATGTGGTATCTAAAATGGAAAGAAAACCAGCAATAATATATTAAATGAAATGCAAGTCTTCTATAAGATGAGAAATTTAAATCTATAGATTTACCTTTCACAGTCAGAAGGCCACTGATTGCATTATAGCTCATGGTCCCCGCATTTGGGTGTGCAGGCGCCATGTTATGGCCAGAGACAAAGTTGGGCCAACATATGCCGCTTCTGCCACCTGTAAATGAATGGGGGAAGTAAAATGTGATTATAAGGCTGTACAGTAAAACATACAGTAAAATCATGACTGTCTATTTGTCAGAAAGCTCCAAAAGATGGAGAGCACTAAATGGGAGGAACACTAGAAGAACATAAAAACTGTATGAACTTCTTGCTACTAGTTGCCTGTGAGACTTGGTAAAATATCAATATTAGACTATGTTCAGATCAACTTTGCTTTCCTCTACATGACTCCTTTTTGGGGCTTCCATTTGAACCCTTGAAAAACAGTATTAAATTGTGTCGCTGATGGCGCCCATGTTTTACCCGAATGCACAGTTTGGAGGACTATGCTGTTTTGTTCGTCTGAAAAAGGAAAAACTAATGGAAAGGAGGTTAAACAAAGTCCAAAGGCAGATACTGCTGGAAAAGAGGGAAAATGGAGTCCAAAGCTTCATTTTTTGTACTCTTGTCTCATTGAAGTCCAAGGCTTTGTAGGAGGTACATCTTAATACTTCAGATGGAAGCCCCAACGGAATCATGAATCGTGGACGCAAAAGTAATGTGCATCCAACCTTAACGCGACTTATACTCAACATCAAGGTTTTCCTTGTGTGGATGTGCATCAATCTTAAGAATTTATTAAAATTCCCGTGTTGCCTAAACCCTTCTAGGGAAATAATGAGATTGTACTTACGTCACAATAATGTCACAACTGCACATGACACATGAGTAACTAATGTTTGCTTATGTACCGTGGTCTCATTTTCCGGTTCAGAGAATGCCTACCTGTAAGAGGCCTGGCACTGCGATGTTGAGCAGAAAGCTTGACATTGGCATCACTATCTGTCAGGACGTCACTGCAATCAAAGTCTGGACTTGTTCCCACCAGCAAGGATTTCTGAAAACAAGAAACACAAAAAATGTTGACCTAAAAATGTTTTTATATATCATTTCTACTGTGAAAAAAATGAATATACCTATTATAAAAATACGAGATTTGATATAAAGTATATACAATTCATATATTGGCATATATTGTAAATATTGATAACATTTTGGGGGGATTAATGCTTTTAAGATATATATATATATATATATATATATAAATGAAAAAAAAAAAATATATATATATATATAGTATATATACAGTATCCCACCAACAGAAAAATTGGAGTACTTTACTATTATCAAAATACATTTTTGTTGAAAAATAAGAAACAAAAATCACAATATCAATCGCAGTTACAATGTCATAAGGTTAAAAATCACAACCAAAAATATCCGAGTTCTGAGCAAAAACTTTCTAGAAATTTAATGTATAGAAGTTACTACAGGGTAAGTGTTCATCAAGAAAGGTGATCTGCCATATTTGTTATGGTTGTATTTGCTCAAAAAGGTAAGTATATATGTGACAAAACAAGTCTACAAAGACAAAAGGATTAAATAGTGAATAAAATGATCACTAATAGTATCATCTTTTCACCCCCATGTCAAATGAAACCAATGGATCCATAGTAATCATCCCTAGCTAAATAAAGTGCTTACCCATAGTGGCTTAGTATTGCACAGGACAAGGAGAGAACCCTGACGCGCGTTTCACAGAAGCTTTTTCAAATGGAAGTCAATCTATATATTATATATTTTATATATGTTTTTAGCTATGATTAGTGTTCCTTTCCATAATAAAACTCTGGCTGCTTAAGGCTACCACTTGGTAGAATTTAGAAGCAAAATGTGACAAAGTTGGATGACACAGACATAGATTGTCTATTATTTATTATGCAGCTATGAATTCTGCTATTTGTTATTGTGTAGGAACCGCCTACATTTATATATGGATTGCCTATATTCATGAAGCCTATAAATATACAAATACTCCAGGAAAGCCCCTGGAGATTGTTGGAAATCACAAACCTGTCTACTTTTCTGTTCTCACTATCAATAAGCTGAATCCCAAAAACTTCTAAACTGAAGTTAGGCCTGCTCTAATATTACTGTTTTATTATTGAGAACAATGTATAAGAGATTGTTCAATGCTCGGAAAATATTTAATTGTTCTATAATTAAATGGCCACCTTTCTGAGATCTCCCCTTGCCGGACCTCCCGTAAACAGTCCTTTCTTTTTTCATTGTGTATCTTTTCACGTTCATGTCTGATGTTCATTCTCATCTGCTGCACATGTCTCGCATCCTCATCTTGACACATACACCGCATCTGAAATGTCTAAGCGTTGCTGCCATTGAGCTGCTACTGCGCAAGCACCAAATTATAAGATAGGGGACAACACCTTTTAGAATGTTTCTGCCAGTCCTACAGGCAGTTGTAAGGTGCCAGAATTTTCTTTTTAAATTAATATATTAAGGCAGCAAATTTGTGTAATATGTCTATGCCAGGGATCACATATTATATGTTTATATAAATGAGAATAAGGCAATAAGGTGCTCAAGTAGCGTCCCATCCCTTATGTCGCAAACAAGGAACTTGGCACTCGTAGTAGATGAAAAGATGTTGACAATTTATTTCACCAAAATTGCCTCACGAAATATGCATAACGTTTCGGTCATCTGGACCTTCTTCAGGTGCAACAGTGAAACGCAGGCACTGCCATACTGCGGGGTTCCACTATGCCGCAGCGCTTTTTTGATGTTTGCCTGTTTACAGAATTTATGTGCATCTGAGGAAGGTCTAGATGACCGAAACGTCACGTCATATTCTGTGAAGCAATTTTGGTTAAATAAAGTATTATTATCCTCTTATCTACTACAAGTGCCAAATATAAAAAAAAGTATCCCGTCAGATATGTCAATGAAAAAGAGTACAGATGTGAACACGTGCTTAATTTTGCATACTTACGGAGATCTGCACTGTTTTGTTAGATATTTGGTGAGTGATTGCTGCTGGAGTGTATATTATAGAAAGTACACCCATTCCATTTTCTGCTAGAAATACGTCAGAGATCTGTACTGACGATGTTACCTGTAAAGACAAAGACGTGAGAGACTTGAGGACTCCTACATATCAATATCAACCCTTTAACGAGCCTTGCAATATGACTTAAGATAAAAGCTAAATCAGAATTTCAATTTGCAGAAACGGTGTTTCGGAGTTACTGCCCCTCGTCAGTATAAAGCATGAGATCTGATTTGGCTTGGTGAGAGGCTAAGATTGGGATTTAAGGGGCATGGTTTCTTCTTGTGGAGTATGACATGCCAGGTCTGACATGCCATTGTGAGGAGGCTTTAATGCCTTGCATGCTCCTCTGGGAATTTACTACAGAAGTATCTTCTTACATGACACAATAACAGATGAAATCAGACAATTTCAGACTTGAATGGGCAGTGGTGGCACATTGAAAAGTGAATGAACTCCCTGGTGGCATCTCTCTTCATTATTCCATAAGATTCCCATAAAAGGGAACCTGTCAGATTGACAATGCAGTTTGATATGCTGGTTACATGTCATAAAGAATCAGGAGGTAAATAGAATTAAGTTATAAAAGGTTGCATAAAAAATTCTGAGCAAATTTTCATTTATCTAGAACTCTGCTCATTTATGACTCCTTAACAGAGTAAAACTGCCAATCGAACTCCTTAGCCTAAAATGACCAGTTTTTGAAAAAAATAAATCCCTCAGCATTTTCCCAAAAGTCTATATACAGTGGGGAAAAAAGTATTTAGTCAGCCACCAACTGTGCAAGTTCTCCCACTTAAAAAGATGAGAGGCGTGTAATTGACATCATAGGTAGACCACAACTATGAGAGTCAAAACTGAAAAAACAAATCCAAAAAATCAACTAGTCTGATTTGGCAAGAATTATTTTGCATATTATAGTGGAAAATAAGTATTTGGTCACCTAAAAATATGCTAGATTTCTGGCTCTCACAGACCTGTAACTTCTTTTTTAAGAGGTTCCTCTGTCCTCCACTCATTACCTGTAGTAATGGCACCTGTTTGAACTTGCTATCAGTATTAAAGACACCTGTCCACAACCTCAAACAGTCAAACTCCAAACTCCACTATGGTGAAGACCAAAGAGCTGTCGAAGGACACCAGAAACAAAATTGTAGCCCTGCATCAGGCTGGGAAGACTGAATCTGCAATAGGCAAGCAGCTTGGTGTGATGAAATCAACTGTGGGAACAATAATAAGAAAATGGAAGTAACACAAGACCACTGATAATCTCCCTTGACTTGGAGCGCCATGCAAGATCTCACCCCGTGGGGTCAAAATGATCACAAGAACAGTGAGCAAAAATCCCAGAACCACACGAGGGGACCTAGTGAATGACCTGCATAGCGCTGGGACCACCATAACAAAGGTTACCATCAGTAACACACTATGCCACCAGAGACTCAGATCCTGCAGTGCCACACGTGTCCCCCTGCTTAAGCCAGTACATGTCCGGGCCCATCTGAAGTTTGCTAGAGAGAATTTGGATTATCCAGAAGAGTATTGGTAGAATGTCATATGGTCTGATGAAACCAAAGCAGAACTGTTTGGTAGAAACAAAACGCGTCGTGTTTGGAGGAGACAGAATGCTGAGTTACATCCAAAGAACACCATACCTACTGTGAAAAATGGGGGTGGCAACATCATGCTTTGAGTCTGTTTATCTGCAAAGGGACCAGTACGACTGATCCGTGTACATGAATGGGGCCATGTATTGTGAGATTTTTGAGTGCAAACCTCCTTCCATCAGCAAGGGCTTTGAAGATGAAACGTGGATGGGTCTTTCAGAATGATAAATGATCCCAAGCACACCGCCAGGGCAATGAAGGAGTGACTACTTAAGAAGCATATGAAGATCCTGGAGTGGCCTAGCCAGTCTCCAGATCTCAACCCCATAGAAAACCTTTGGAGGGAGTTGAAAGTCTGTGCTGCCCAGCGACAGGCCCAAAACATCACTGCTCTACAGGAGATCTGCATGGAGGAATGGGCCAACATACCTCCAACAGTGTGTGCCAACCTTGTGAAGACTTACAGAAAACGTTTGACTTCTGTCATTGCCAACAAAGGAAATATAACAAAATATTGAGATGAACTTTTGTTAATGACCAAATACTTATTTTCCACCATAATTTGCCAAATAAATCTTGTCAAATCAGACAAGGTGATTTTCTGGATCTGTTTTCTCATTTTGACTCTCATAGTTGTGGTCTACTTATGATGTCAATTACAGGCCTCTCTCACCTTTTTAAGTGGGAGAACTTGCACAATTGGTGGCTGACTAAATACTTTTTCCCCACTGTAATAATCTGCTCAGCTTCTCCTGCTCTATAGCTTGGTACCATCAGATCAGAACAGGTTCTCTTTAAGACAAGATTCCGCCTTTAAGTTGGCAGCTATATCTTCACACATTACCTGGAAGTAGATACCATAATCCCAGCATTTCCATAATTTAAATCCTCTTATAAGTGAACAGTCAGGGAGCCCGTCTTGATTCATGTAGATACCATACAATCCTCCATGGGCTTCGTTGTTAAACCACTGCAGACTGGGATCAGTGACGCCTGTAGGAATAACTATATGTAATCACGGGCTGTGATAGTTTTTTATATTTACTGTAGTCACATGCAGTGTATTGTAGTGGGCACATCGCAAGGTAGATTCTGTTTACTACAACTTCATAAAGAGAGAAGTGTCAATTTTGCAGAAATTTTAAAAGCTTCGTCTGAGATTTAAAATAATTTGCTTAACACTAAGAAATGGACTAAAATGAAAAAATAACCATTACTCCCCCAGTGGTCAGTGCCAAATCTCCGGATCCATCATATTTATCATGCATGTGAACTCTGCAGCCGGGGATTTAGCAGGTAAGTTATTTAGTTATTTTTATTTTATACTAGTTTCTGCTTTAGGTAACCTTAAAGTGAACCTGTCAGCAGGATTTTGCTAATTAAACTACAGACATTGTCATGTTGCTGCTGTTATTTTGATTAAAATTATACCCATGGTGAAGAAATCCGTCTTGTGGTTCTTGTGTAATTAGTGTTAGAAGTTTTCAGTTAATAAGATGCCCGTGCTCCGGGGTGGGACTGTAGGCAGAGTCCTATCTCCCTGCTCTAAGCTAGAGAAACTAAGGAATGACCTGCCCACAGGCCACCCCAAAGCACAAACATGTTCCTCATCATAGAGACCGACTGTTTGGGCTTCGGGGGCGGCCTACGGGCAGGTCTTTCCTTGGTTTCTCTGGTTCACAGCAGGAAGATAAGACTCTGCCCACAGTCTCACCCCGGAGCATGGACATATCATTAGCTGAAACTTCTAGCACTGATTACACAAGAACCACAAAACAGATTCCATCACCTAGGTATCATTTTAATCAGTTTAACAGTAGTAAAATGACAATGCCTGTAGTTTACTTAGCAAAATCCTGCTGACAGGTTCACTTTACTAACATATTGGTATGTATTAATACTGCCAACCAAGCAATACCTTAGCTCCAACTCTGTCGTGTTTTCAATGTGACCTCAACCCATGGACATTACACTTATTAGATCTGATGCTGTTTCTTTACAGACGTGTTGTCAGTGCTATAGACAATACCAGACACCAGGAGCATTTGCTGAGACTCATGGTGTAAACAGGGATGGTGAGTAAAGCAGAGTTTTTTTTAAATAACAAACTACAGTCTGGGAACAGGGGTTTTCCAAAACCAAAAAATCGCTTTAAGGCTGATGTCATAGACCAACTTGGCAGTTTCTATATCACAAGTCGACATATCACCTGTTTAACAGAACTGACCACATTAAAACATCCATAATAGTGGTCTAGTTTCTATGTTATTATATTACCACTGTTACTCACTTTGGCAAACTTCTCCATTGATACGATATCCAGCTCTTTCAAACCCAGAAACCACGTTATTCTGCAGGACAATGTCAGTTCCTTCACTGATCTAGAATATAAAACAACACAGCTTTTGGATCAGGGACAGGCTTCCTGCAGCCACCACTAGAGGGAGCTCACTGCATACATTACATTACAATAACAATACAGTATACAGTAAGCTCCTTTGCTCCCTCTAGTGGTGGCTTCAGACAGGCACAATATTGACTTTTAAATCTACAGTGTCTATGCAGGGAATTTTCTGATTTGTATAAAACAATTTTGGCCAATATAAGGATATATTACTTGCAAACATAAAATCATCTACAGTAAATTCTCAACATAACGATATAAAGGGTAGATTCACTCAATCCTCATCACCCTGATTGGCGCCAACTACTGCACTTACGTCTATTCCAGCGTGCCATAGGATATTGTTTACTTCCTCGCGGTCTTGGTATGTACCAGGCCAAACAGCAAGGGCAACCAGATTTCTCCTTATATTTATACGTTCTCCCCATACTCTAATTCCTGCAAATAAAAATGTACAATTTATATATCTATAAATTCAGCAATAACGAAGGATACGAAGGATAAAGCAATCAGTATGGAGCCATCACAGGAATAAGAATATTATAATGGAGAATTGTATTTTAGAATTTTCAGGATTGTCTCACAACCCCTTTGTATATGCTCCCAATAGTACAATATTAATATCATACAGAGGGTCGCCTTTTCTTTTCCACTTCTGCTATGTGTCAAAGCGGAGAGTTGCTTGATATCAGAGGCAAGTGCTGGGAGCAAAAGTATGGCATACTGCTACTTCAGGTCTTTTCGATGGAAATTTCTGCAGTGCCGATCATGATGGAACAACCCCTTTAAATTCATAACTTTTTTTTCTTTGACATAGCCCATTCAGGGCTAGTTTTTGCAGTTGTAGTTCTTATTGGTTCTATTTTGGGGTACATAAGATCTGTAATCTCTTTTCATTCCATTTGTTCCGGGAGGTAAAGCTCTTAACCCGATCCATATATCTACTTCGCTATTCCTCCATACATATACAATGTATATTTTCATGGGGTTTTAGGACCCAGGAGTTTAGATTTTTTTATTTATTCATTTTTAATCACCACATTCCAAAATATATGAATTTTCTTAACTTAACATTTTTTGAGCCATTTGAGGTCTTGCTTTTTGCTGGGTGAGTTGATTTTTAATGGCAGTTTTGGAGTTAAAGAAATGTTTTTTTTTGGGAAAAAAATATTTTTCTGAATTTATTTTTGTGATGTTTACTGTGCAGTATAGATTGAATATTATCTTTAATAATGTCTGAATGGTTTTATATTAAGTTTAAGGTACTTACTAAGGATATGACTTCAGTTTGGCCAGATTGACTCTGGTTTCTGAGCTATTTAATAGTTAATTAATTAATTACAGTAGAATTCTGGCTTCAAATAGTGTTATTTTTATTGGATTGTAAGCCTACAAATTTAGGATATTTCATCACCTAAGACAGTGTTAAAGAGTAAAAAGACCAAAAGCCATTGCATCTGTTATCACACACAAGTCGCATTGGGGGAATGCATTATTTTCATGGATGAATTGTTTCAAAAAGTAGAAACAATTCAGCAAAAGTAATGGGATTTTTTACTTCAGCGCCCTCAAAATACCCTAAACCCATTAAAAAAACCTTGGCACGTAAATTTATTTATTTTTTTCTAGACTTGTTTTATCGGCACAACAGTCCTGTATAGAAGATGTAGAGGGCAAAACAAACAATCCTAACGCCCTTCTGTCCTGGTTGGAAGAATCAGTGGAGTGGCGATGTGCTGGCTAGTAAAGCTAGTACTGGTCAGTGCATTGCCACTTTGCCGATTATTCTCCCTATTGTCAACCCACTCAACCCCCAAGTGCGTTCTCTCCTGGTGCTATCTCTGAACTCAAAGGTGAATCTTACCCACCATTCGCCACTTTCTACTTTACCACCTGAGCGCCACCAAGATCGTATCTTTTCACTTCTGTCTTGGTTGGCATTACCCACTAGAGAAGGTCCATTTGCATCCCTACTCTGGGGTCCCTTTTTCTCTATGTCCACCTGTCCGATAAATTTACCTTCTCCTACAGTGAAGTGAATAACGTTGTCATCAATGTCGAGTCCGTTTGTGTAAAACACACCAATTGCTGGAGAAAATCCATTGTGGAAGGCACATCCCTTAATGTAGGATTCATTTGATGATACCTATAAATAACAGACGAAGAGCAGACAAGTGTTATCTTTTTCTTGGAATCAAGATATATTTTTACAAAAGCTTCACTTCCCCCACTATTTTGACATGAGATTGCAGAATATGAAATTTGTGTTCCTTTCCCAATTTTTCATTTTTTTTCTTTTTGTTTCAAAATAAATAGGAACAAGTAAAACAAAGTCCATGACAACCCACCTCTCCAAGATTGAGGAAAGCCAATGAGTACCGCGGGTCTGTGGGATCTCTGTAACCTTCTTGCCCAGTGTGGTAAAACTCCACATTCTCAATTCTTGCACTACCTTCAAAAACATAATAATTCAGTGATCAGTAGAGCCTCCTTCTTATATGACCAGCCCTTAGTCTTGTTTATAAGGCAAAAATAAGGGAAGCAGATGACGAAACAGACTCTATAGTACCCTGTGAGGTCAGGACTGTGAGCGGTGGCATCAGATATTTTTCGGAGCCGGACAGAGGCCCTCTCCTTTATTACTGAAACAGTTAGCATTGGTAAGAGTTACAATACCTTGGTATTCCACATCGTTGGCTGAAAATGTGCTGACGAGAACTCGGGCTCCAAATGATTCATTGTACCAACCAGTGTAGTCCTCACCAATGATCTTAATATTCCTACTAAGTAAAGCAACGTCGGCCGCCAGAGTGTAATTCAGGGTCGTGTTTGGCACTTGATAGGTATTAGCTGGAGGAAAAAAACAATAAAAAATGCTAAAGTATAAGTAAAGAACAAATATTAGTTTATTGTTTCCTACATTGTATTAGTTGCACTTGTATTCCATGATTAATACTTATTTAATTACCTGAATTTAAATGCTCCATGTAATGTCAGACAACTTGATCTCATCTGACAGATAATGTGATAAACAGAAAATCTGCAAATCACTTAAAGGCCGGGGTCAGACGAGCGTATGGCATCCGATGCGAGAGCATCAGACACAATATGCTAATGACCCTCGGCGTCTGAACTGCTGTGACCGTGAGCCGAGTGTCATGTGTCTGTGCTCAGAGCCTCTCGCACAGCTGTGGAGGAGACGGAGAAACTAATTTCTCTATCTCTTCCATTGCCGGGGTCAGCGTATATCGCACGGCACTCGGATGATATCCGAGTGATGTGCACTGTGTCATTCGCACCCATAGGCTTATATGAGTGCAAGTGAGCCGAGACTTGGCCGCGTGCCGGTGACAATCGCAGCATGCTGCAATTTCACTCGCACGTATTATACGGCCGAGAAAAAAACGGTGATGGGAGCTGCCCCATAGACTAATAGCAGTCTGAGTGCTATGCAATGTTTTATCGCACAGCACTCGTCCGTATTCCTCTCTAGTGTGACTCCGGCCAAACGCAAACAGTCACTCCATAGTGCCGGCTGCTAGGTATCTCCCATGTGTTTAACCCCTTAAGGACCAGGGGTATTTCCATTTTTGTGTTTCCATTCTTTGCTCCCCTTCTTCCCATGGCCATGACTTTTTTTATTTTTCTGTAAATATGGCCATGTGTGGGCTTGTTTTTTTGGGACGAGTTGCACTTTTGAATGGCATCATTGATTTTACCATATCGTGTACTGGAAAACAAGAACAAAATTCCAAATGCGGTGACATTTTTTGGATTTTCTTTTACCGTGTTCACTAAATGCTAAAACTGACATGCGATTATGATTCTACAGGTCATTATGAGTTCACAGACACCAAACATGTCTAGGTTCTTTTCTATTTAAGTGGTGAGAAAAAAAATCCAAAGTTTGTAACAAAACAAAAATAAAAAAATTGTGCCATTTTCCGAGACCCGTAGCGTCTTCATTTTTCAGGATCTGGAACTGGGTGAGGTTATGTTTTGTGCACCGACCTGACGTTTTTATTGATACCATTTTGGTGTGTATACAATTTTTTGATCACCCGTTATTCCATTTTATTGCAATGTTGCAGCGACCAAAAAAACATAATTCTGGCGTTTCAAATTTTTTTCTCACTATGCCGTTTACCGATTGGATTAATTATTTTTATATGTTGATAGATCTGGCGATTCTGAACGCAGTGATACCAAATATGTGTATATTTAATATTTTTTTATTTTGAATGAGGCGGAAGGGGGGTGATTTAAACTTTAATATTTTTTTTATTTTTTTTATATTTTTTACTTGCTTCATAGGAGACTAGAAGCTGCGATCACCTGAATGCTTGTGCTACACAGAGCAGGGTTGCAGCCCTGCTCTATGTAGCAGAAATGCTCACTTGCTATGAGTGCCGATCGCTATGACAGCCACAGGGGTCTCCTGCAGAACCCTGGTTGTCATGTCAACCCATCGGCAAACCGCGATCATGTTACATGGGCATCAATGGGCAGGGTTAGGCTACTTACACACTAGCGTTTTTTTGCATACGTCGCAATGCGTCGTTTTGGCGAAAAAACGCATCCTGCAAAGTCGTCTGCAGGATGCATTTTTTCCCCATAGGCTAACATTAGCGACGCATTGCGACGTATTGACACACATCTCAACCGTCGTGCGACGGTTGCGTCGTGTTGTGGCGGACCGCCGGCCGCAAAAAAGTTACATGTAACGTTTTTTTGTGCCGACGGTCCGCCATTTCCGACCGCGCATGCGCAGCCGGAACTCCGCCCCCACCTCCCCGCACCTCACAATGGGGCAGCGGATGCGTGGAAAAACAGCATCCGCTGCCCCCATTGTGCGGCGCTCGCACAGTATGCGTCGGTTCGTCGGGCCGACGCAGCGCGACGGCCCCGTACCGACGCTAGTGTGAAAGTAGCCTTAATGACACGCTTCCTGCACATGCATGTTAAATGCCGCTGTGAGCGTTTGACAGCAGCATTTAACATGTTAGCAGCAGCAGGTAGATCGCAATTCCACCCGTGGCTGTTAGGGGCACATGTCAGCTGATCAGATTAGCTGTCATGTGCTGGAAAAGGTGCAGGCTCATCGCCGGAGCCTGCACCAAACAGGGGGAGGCGTCCAATGTCGGATATATCCGTCATTGGACGTTAAGGGGATAACTTGCTCTCAACTGCCTGTTGTCAAGTTTAGTCCTAGCAGCAGAAGAGCTGAGATAGATAAAGTCCTGCCTCTTCTTCCTGTAATCTTTCTTCTTCTGCTCACCTGTTTGTCAGTGTGCAGTTCATTGGGCAATGGCAAGAGCAATGCATGCTGGGAACAAAGGAAAGTAAGTTCCAATACCTATATATCTGTCAGGATGCTGATGACGAGGAATTGCTCACTCAAAAAAATGGCAAGTGGCAAGTTACAGAGCGTGAGAATCGAGAATATTTTCGTCGGAACTATTACACTAGTATTTGTATCAAAAGCACCTTCAACTTGTTGTCGGGGATAAGAGTAACGAGACATTTTTAGTGAAGAGGCAGGTACATTTTAAACATATGAGGCCCTCTTGAGACATATTCCCATTTTATTATTGTTTTCTTTAATTGTTTGCAGTTATTTTTTTTCAATTGTTTTTAATTTTTATTGTGAATATTAACTTTATGAATTTTGATTGGCTCATTGTATTTTGAGTTTGTGCCTTCCGGTATTGTATTAACTGTATTTTGTCTTTTTTGTCTGAGGATGGAGCTCATTTGGTTTAGACATCAATTCTATTAAACAGGACCTGTCACCAGATGGACAGTTCTTGCTCTTACTTTTTTCTCACTACTCCCCTAACTATTCTGTTTTTATTTCTTTTTAAATTCACCATACAGTTCCAGAGATATGAGACTTTTTATTTAGTCCTATTTATTATGGTCTTTTTCAAGGGGATTCTCTGGGGGCGTGTCTTTAGGTTGCTATGCATAATTATCCTGTGAGCAACGCCCCCTTGGTAAAGTCTTTGAAAAAAAATGTATTAAATAAAAAGATCCTTAGCTCTGGAACTGTATGGCCGATTAAAAAAAACAACACAAAAAAACTACATTCTCATAGGTTCAGCAGGAATAAAGTAAGAGCAAAAGCTGGTGACTTTTGACCTGTCGACACCTCCTTGTTAATTGTATGCCCTCAGTATGCCATTCCATCCCCCTGAACGTGAGAATTATTCAGTTGACAGTATTTGTTTCATTTAGTCTACATCCCCCTACATAGGGAGTATTTAGCTTGTATAAGGAGTTGTCCCTATTTAAGTCTCATATTGATGTAGACGGGTAATAAATCCAGAAGTTATTTGGAGTTGTTAAGGAATTTTTCCTTAATACGAGCTAATTGACATTTTGCCTATCAATTCATTTCAACGAGTACAAAAAAAATTTAAAAAGTTTCAATTCAGCTTATTACGTATGTACTAGAAATAATTAGCCCAGGAGACTAACTCAGCACCAATGAGTTCCTTACCGATGGCACATGACATGGGTGGAATTCATTGCAAGTAGCCAACTCTACCCACTGTAGCTAATCCACCCATTATAGAAACTTTGTGATATTCATAAACTGTAACCAGATGGTCCAAACCAGAAAGCACCTTTAATTATCTTTTATCATGTCACTTACCCGAGTGATTGAAGCTCAAGGTCTCATTTAGAGTGAGGGTCATCTTGTCTGAAGAAACAGCGATGATATTCCTGGTTTCTGTTTGCCAGGCACTATAACTAGTAGTGGTGATCAGAATATCTTCTCCCACCTTGTAAAGGAAAATGTGGTAGAATGGAAGCAATCATTTTTTTATTTATTTAAGATTCTTCCATAATGTGGAGATCCAATAGTAAAGCCAAATAAAATCTTTCCGGGACAACCCAAAACAAACTTTACAAATTCAAGTTTATTTAGAGAATCTGATTGTGGATTACCAATCATCTGTCTTCTAAATAATTTCTTACTTTGCATTTTTGCAAGATTGGACAATATGAAGCATATGATGCAACCTCTAGAACAGTGTTCCCCAACTCCGGTCCTCAAGAGCCACCAACAGGTCCTGTATTTAGGATTTCCTTAGTATTGCCCAGGTGAAAATTGCATTACCTTCAAAGGCAAGAATTACATCACCTGTGCAATACTAAGGAAATCCTGAATACGTGACCTGTTGGTGGCTCTTGAGGACTGGAGTTGGGGAGCGCTGCTCTAGAAGGATGAGATGACCACAATAACCAATCCAAACCCAGCTATGATATTTGAAAGTTGAGTCACATTTAACTTTTCTGTTCCTCAGAATGGACGAAGAATGATGAAACTCACCTTCCAGTCTACCGCATCTGTGACATTGATGATTTGTGATCCTGCTGATACTGTATTTGCCAGCTTTGTTCTATACACAGAGCGAGGAAGTCCATGTAGGTCCAGTTGACCGAACACCCCTACACAGAAAGGACAAGGAAATGGACGCTTACAATTATAATGTCCTCATTGCCTTCAGATGACTACAACATTTAGATTTCAATTTACCTAAAGCTTTGGAGCCTAGATTTGGTCCATCCGGCAATGACAACTCTGGAGTTGAATGATTTCCTCTTAGTATAATATGTAATTCACCTTGGAATGGGTTGTCCTCTGTTCCTCCTATCAATCTCCCACCCTACTCATAATCAAACAAAGAAGGGAAGAATTTTTCAGTAACGTTAATAGATACTGTTCAAAATCAAATTCTGACCCAATATGATTGTACTGTGTTCTTCACCTGGATGAAAATGTACGTGGCATTGAGTACAGTTGTTTTGAAGGTGGGAACAGCCGAACCTGTCGAGTTGTCAGTGAGATTCCTCATCTCCAGAACCCCATAAATAGTGAGTTTATTCAACGATGGGACTTGTATGTCAGCTATAACCCACTTGCCTGGAAGGAAAGGACAGGAATCCTCTCGGTAAATCAACAGAATTCAACATTTTTTTCTCACCGATAACCCGCATTGACTCTAACAAGTTCAGATATCATAGCAGAAAAGATCTGTATATTCTTCATACAGTCACGACTGGATATGTAAAGCGACAATTGCCATAAAACCATAATAACTCAAGTATCTATAAAAGTATTTCCCAATCAGTATAGCCTGCAAACTGCTCCATGCTTCCAGAACGGACGACTGCAGCACTTTTTTCAATAGGAATGGACTAGTTTCATCCCGTTAAAAACATTTGAAAAGCAATTGCCAAACGTATATAGTCTAACATCCTGTCCTCACCTTTGTTTGCAATTTCCATAAACAGCATTTAATCCCTCAGTTACAATGGTGATAAATCTATGAACAATGGCAGATTCCGCCCGGAATCACCTAGCGATCTTGAGAATGGTGGTCCCAAAGACTGTCTCTGTCAATGAAACAGTAGTGCACATGTAGAACCATGGCTACCTTCACTTTTATGGGTCTTTGGAAGTGGTTATGCACATGTGTGACCACAGCTCCCATAGACAGTTTACTCTGTGACTAGGTTCGCTGGGGATTCCAGCAGTCAGACTTTTACTAATTATAATTATTAGTGATGAGTGAACATGTTCAGATAAGGTGTTATCCAAGCATGATCGTGTGCTAACAGAGTGTCCTCCACATACTCCAATAATACATTCGAGTCCCCGCGACTGCATGTCTCGCGGTTGGTTGATTACCTGTGGATAAGGTTAATAAAGTGCACATAGTTACCTGATGGAATCACGACATTGGAGCCTTCTGTTGGGACAGTATAATTGTTTTCTGGTGATGATTCCCAGAAGGAACGGTTGGACCATAAACTGGAAAGATGAAATAATTGTTTTATACAAGTTCACATCTCAGATAGTTTTATCATCAAGGCTATGGATACAGATCACACGTTACTCTCTTCTACTTGATACCACAGACAAATGTAGACAAAGTGGGATCCTACAACATCAAACAGGACCCCATTCTGGAACTAACTGGTTCATTGCTATTTTTTTATACAAAGGTGACACAAAAAATGAGTAAAAGCTTGTGAAAAGTAAAAAGGGCTTGAAAGAGGATGAGGAATGCTTAGCTGCAGAACAGAAAAGATTGATGGAAATAATTCACCTAAAACATCATTCAGTCCAGTGTGCGGGACCCAATTCTCAGTTATGTTTGGTCCATGTGTCCAATTTTATCATCACTATGCAAAAAAATCTAATCTTCTCCTACATATCGCACAGTAAAAAACATAGAGCACTCAGATGACAAATAGATGTCTTCCGACTACTCTCTGTTTTTTTTCACTGACCCATTCACTTTGTTGTGCAAAACGTTTCTAGTGCATTATTAACAAATTATAATATGCGGCATAGGAAAATTAGAAACGTGAATATAGTGATGAAAAATCGGATACGGGCGATGTGATTTTTAATTGGACAGCACACAGACCCGTGTTATTCAATAGGACTGTTCAGATGAATGATTTTTTTCTCAGTCCAACTGTCCGTGAGAAGAAAATCTCAGCATACACTACTTTCATCTGCGCGTTGGATGAGACTCGCACATTGAAGTCTATGGGTGCGAGAGAAAAAACTGGATCCCACATGGACCATTAGAGCGGCATCCGATTTTTACGAACAGATTTCTGTTATATACATAAGAAACTGTAGGTGATTATGTACATGTTTTAATTTAGCTGCATAAAATGGATCGATCACGGACATCACAAGGATGGGAAACGAATGTAAAAATCGGACACATGGATGGCACATGGATTAAACTTTGAGAAAAATGAGGAAAAAAAAATCGCTCTGGTTGAAATTCTGGACAAAACTTGGTTGATTTTTCATACACTCGTCTGCAGGTACACTAAGGCTAAGTTCAGACTATGCTGAATCTTAGAGATCATCCATGTTGATGTGACTGGCTCCATGTGCATCTCAGAGTTCTCGTCCACATAAGCGGCTTCTCCTATTTACTTGCACTAGTCTTGTCCGAAAGTGAAGTCACATTTTTGAACGAGAATTTTAAACAATATAGTGAACATGAATTCCCTTGAAAGTCATTTTAATCATTACATTTCTAAAAAACACCTTCCCATTGATAATGTTGGCAAAAAAATTAGCCAAAATAAAAATTGACCAAAGGTCTAGCACATACAATAATATAGACCTATCTGTATCCTGACCTTACTGTGGAGGTTGGCAACCTAGATATACGATTGTGACGCCCCCACTCAACGGGGGGCTATCCCTCACTGCCCTCACTCACCCTATATTAAAGATGGGAAAGCAATAATGTAAAGAACAGAAATGAAGAATGCAAATAAATTGGTCAAAAAGATTTAAAAAAAAAACAGACATAAAAAACAATCAAAACCAATGCAATAAACAACCTCACAAGAGCAGTAGCCATTGGGTATCAAAACAACTACATAGGGTGATACCCAATGGTTACTTCTTGTGAGGTTGTTTATGGCTTTGGTTTTGATTGTTTTTTATGTCTGTTTTTTTTATCTTTTTGACCAATTTTTTTGATTTCATCATTTCTGTTCTTTACATTATTGTTTTCCCACCTTTAATATAGGGTGAGTGAGGGCAGTGAGGGAAAGCCCTCTTTGAGTGGGGGCGCCACAATCATATATCTAGGGTGCCAACCTCCACAGTAGGGCAGGACACAGATAGGTCTATATTAGGGTATGTGCTAGACCCTTGGTCAATTTTTTATTTTGGCTAATTTTTTTGCCAACATTATCACTGGGAAGGTGTTTTTTTTAAGAAATTTAATGATTAAAATGACTAATCTTGTCCGTAATTCAGACCAGATTTCACATGCTGAAATTCTTTCCATACAGACCTGAGTTCTATGAGGAAAACAGCTGATGTGCACTAACACACAGACTCATATTCAGGCTTGGACTGGCCCACAGGAGTACAGGAGAATCCTCTGGTGGGCCCTGTGCAAGAGTGAGCCATCACCCTCTTATATGAGCAGTACTTGGCACTATGTACTTGAATCACTATGTACAGACAAAGGCGGCATCTTCTTCATTTACCAATCTACCCATTCCATTAATATATTTGTGATTGAGAATAATGTCACATTTACATGTAGTTGAAAAGTGGGGCCCTGGAGTTGGTTACTGGTGGGGTCTTGGCACCCCAGTCTGACACTGCTCAGATTAGTCCTTGTACTGTCTGCATTCTGTCCGATGCGCACATAGACAGCATATGGACCAAAAAATGTTAGTGTGAATGTACCCTATGTTAGTGTGAATGTACCCTACGTCACTGTGAATGTACCCTATGTTAGTGTGAATGTACCCTATGTTAGTGTGAATGTACCTTACGTTAGTGTGAATGTACCCTATGTTAGTGTGAATGTACCCTATGTTAGTGTGAATGTACCCTATGTTAGTGTGAATGTACCCTACGTCACTGTGAATGTACCCTTTGTTAGTGTGAATGTACCCTATGTTAGTGTGAATGTACCCTATGTTAGTGTGAATGTACCTTACATTAGTGTGAATGTACCCTATGTTAGTGTGAATGTACCCTATGTTAGTGTGAATGTACCCTATGTTAGTGTGAATGTACCTTATGTTACTGTGAATGTACCCTACGTTAGTGTGAATGTACCCTACGTTACTGTGAATGTACCCTACGTTACTGTGAATGTACCCTACGTTAGTGTGAATGTACCCTACGTTACTGTGAATGTACCCTACGTTACTGTGAATGTACCCTACGTTACTGTGAATGTACCCTACGTTACTGTGAATGTACCCTACGTTACTGTGAATGTACCCTACGTTACTGTGAATGTACCCTACGTTAGTGTGAATGTACCCTACGTTAGTGTGAATGTACCCTACGTTACTGTGAATGTACCCTACGTTACTGTGAATGTACCCTACGTTACTGTGAATGTACCCTACGTTAGTGTGAATGTACCTTACGTTAGTGTGAATGTACCCTATGTTAGTGTGAATGTACCCTACGTTAGTGTGAATGTACCCTACGTTAGTGTGAATGTACCCTACGTTAGTGTGAATGTACCTTATGTTACTGTGAATGTACCCTACGTTAGTGTGAATGTACCCTACGTTACTGTGAATGTACCCTACGTTACTGTGAATGTACCCTACGTTACTGTGAATGTACCCTACGTTAGTGTGAATGTACCCTATGTTAGTGTGAATGTACCCTATGTTAGTGTGAATGTACCCTACGTTAGTGTGTATGTACCCTACGTTAGTGTGAATGTACCCTATAGTTGAATAATAGTTTAAATACAAATAAGTTATCCGGAGATATTTTCTGATACAATTTGAGAATTACAAATGGCGATCTAAGTACCTTCCAGTAACACTTACTCATTGACTGTAGGGCTGACTGGTGCCTGCGTTGGAGGAGGTGGCGGTATGCAGTCCTTATAGTAGCATTGGTAAACCACCAGGTTTACATTGGTGTTTGACATGGTTGTGTCTAGGGTCCCAGCCACGGCACGTCTTCGAAGTTTGCGTTTTCCAGACACTGCAAGCAGAAAAGTCTTGTAAATCCTAATACCTCCTGGATAAAACAATCTAGGCTGACCGCTTCCAATAACTTGTATAGCAGCTGTTGTGAATTGTGACCAACCATTAAAATTATAGATGGCTAAAATACAGTCTCCATCGTGGGGTCGCGCATCACATTTAGCACAAACAGGGATGATGGGTAGTCAAGTGTTATGGACCTGGTGGTTAGGAGCACCCGGAATGACCTGATGAGTAAACTCAAAATCGGAACTAGCTCTGGGGAAGTGGAAACTCTGCTGACCGCAAACCCTACTCCTATCACACACACTAGAAATAGCCGTGGAGCGTACCTAACTCTCCCTAGACGCCTCTTCACAGCCTAAGAGCTAACTACACCTAAAGATAGAAATAGAAGCCTTACCTTGCCTCAGAGAAATTTCCCAAAGGTAAAGGCAGACCCCCACATATATTGACTGTGAGTTAAGAGGAAAGTCACAAACACAGGAATGAAACAGGTTTTAGCAAAGGAGGCCAGATTTCACTAAATAGTCAGAGGATAGAAAAGGGAACTATGCGGTCAGCACAAAAGACTACAAAAAACCACGCAGAGTAAGCAAAAAGACTCCCCACACCGACTCACGGTGTGGAGGTGCCACTCTGCACCCCCAGAGCTTCCAGCTAGCAAAGGAATATCATGATAGCAAGCCGGACTAGAAATAGCAGTACTAAGAAATATACTCAGGAAGCAGTAACAACAAATGAACTAGCAAAGCCTTAGCTTCTGCTGGAGTAGACAGGTCCTCAGAGAAGTCCGAGAGAGATCTGAACCAATACTGAAACATTGACAGCTGGCATGAAGTAACGATCTAAGTGGAGTTAAATAGGAAGCCAGCATAGAAATAAACGAGAGCAGCTGATAAATCCAACCTCTGTGACCAGCAGTTCCGCTCGAAGCCACCAGAGGGAGTCCAAGAGCAGAACTAACCAAAGTACCATTCATGACCACAGGAGGGAGTCCGAGAACGGAATTCACAACAGTCAAGCATGCATTTCAACACTTGTACTTATAATCTCTTGTGTCTACGAATATTTTTTCCAAAAATAGGTTTGGAATAAGTAAGAGAAAGAAAGGGATAAAACAAAAGATCATTTCTTTTATAATCCATCTAAAATGAAGTTACATTGCATATAGTTTACATTAAAAATATCATATTCTTTTATGTCTACAGGTTCTAAGCAGGCATTTGTGTCTCCATAGTTAGAGACTACAAACAAGCCCTGTGTAGTCTGATCCTTCAGTCATACTCTCCACAGTCTGAAGGGCCGCTATCAGGGTGGTACGGCCACTACTCCTGTCAGCACCGCAATCGTAAGCGGAAAAAACCCTACTACCTTCTGTCCTTTCCTTCCAGATTGCCTTCCCCCACAGAAACCCTGCTATTTAACAACTTCTTGCAGATCCCCATCATCATCTGTCTCCCTCATGTCTCCCTCATACCTTAATCTCCTCAAGAAGCACCAGCTATTTTAGATCCTTTCCTTGTAGCTCTTGGACCAACACCCTATTACCGATATCTCTCTGCTGCCCCCACAAAACTTTTGTTACCTACAAAGTGTCCTGTCACCAACTGACCTCTGCAGAGCTTTTGTCACCTAACGTCTCCTTGCCGCCCCTGCAAAGCCTTTGCCACTGAGTTTCATCTGGCTACTAACCTGTGTTTTCTCTCTGACACCCGCCGTTTATCACCACTGTGATCCTTCTATCTCCTTCCTCCCACCCTAATCCCACAGGATTTTAGTCTTTAACCATACTACCCTCCCCTCGCAGAGCTCCTTCTACTGTGTGTTTCTGCCCCTGCCAAATCAAGACTCCTATCATTGCTTGTTCACATCACCACCATAGAGGTGAGTTCTTGAAAGCCCCCCAAAGCCATGCCATGTTATCCATCGCATTCACTGAAGAAAAGATCAGCTTGACCCTCTGACTTCTTCTTTTTTCTTGGTTACTAATGTTGGCGTGCCTATCGAGATATGAACTCTTGATTAGGTTCTCAACATCCATTAGGACAGAGTATGGAGCCAACCTAAGCTGGCACTGCTGTGAACTGTTGGCCCTTTAGAAAGTGCATAGCCTGCTTCAATAATATGTTCTTCCTTCACTGCTTCTAGAAGGGGGTCATCTATTTTGGAAATCCCTATTTTTAGGTACTCATAGGGAATTGTGAGGTAACAGTAGGGGATCCTCTTTTCTGGATTTTCAGCTTCAGGCCTTCATGGAGATCAGGTACAGGGAGTATCCCTTGGTCTGAAGGACCTGTCCTGTCCTGCATTACTTGGACAACCAATTGATTTGAATGGTCACTGTGTAATGCTTAATTATTCCATTGGTTGTGATGCAGGAAAATTAAAGACTTGAAGTCCATTTACACTGCACATTTATCATGAACGAGCATTCCTAGGAACACTCACTTGAAGGTAACCTTGCAGTCTAAACAGGCTGCCTTATTATTAACAAATTGCCAAAAAGGAAAATAGACCCTAGCTAAAGATTCTATTATAAAATTAAAATATAACTTTTATTTCAATTTGCTTAATTAAAGAGTGCTGTTTAAAATCACTGTGTCTGTGTGGTCACTGGATAAGCAATTGTCCTGACTAATCGTAGGATTCCATTTTGTGGTCCCTTTGAGGAACCATTAATGAGATTTATCGGGAAACATCTCCCTTCTTTTTGGTCAATTGTACCAATTTGCACCCACTGTCTATTGGGGGATCTAGCACTGTTAACTGTTTAGTGTCAGTAGCAGTCCCCTGCAATGCTATATTAATACAGCAGATTTAGCACAATTAGCCCATCTCTATTGTTTCCACCTAAGGAATACTAGTACAATTGATATGAAGTCCTCAGGGACTTATTTGCTTATTATTCATTCATATATCTTTCTGCATGATGTGGCTGTGGACCACTATTATGCTTATGATTGCCACTACAGACTACTGACTTTAAAATATGTCACCAGCTGCCTCCCCAACATGTTTCACCATTTCTTGCTTCTTCAGGGGAATAGGGCTACTATTATATTATACGCTGATTCTTCTGAAAAGTTGAGGAGTAATAAACACCTATCACCAGACTAACGAGCAAAATGTAAACAGGACTTGTGCTGCCAAGAATAATGGCAGAACAATGTTACAGATCGTTCAGTGCACATCTGAAGCCGGGTCAGTCCATGGGCAGTCAAACCTTGATTCTGAGTTGACGACTGCACCCGCTCCCTCGATGACGACCAACACCTTCGCCTTTGATGAGACGACAGCATCTAGGATACTCTCTAAAATTACCACATCAGGTGATTTCTTGAAAACTCCTGCACAAGAAGTACGGACCAGGGACTATGAGAGAGAACGGAAACGGCTGACCTCATACGATCTACACGCTACTACCCTAGCTGAATACCACAAGCTCAGCAGAATACCGCGAGGCTTACGGTGCCACCTGAGACCCACCTTGTTCTCGGAGAAACCAGAATTCTGCGAGAAATTCCAGTCAATACTCAACAAGTGCTCACTGGACATCATATTACTTACCGTAGAGACTCTTCAGACTGCTATTACTGAATCAGCACAGAAAATTACTTCTATTGAGGAACAACTTTGCTCCACCCTCTCTGGCACTGACTGGCAAAATCTAAAATCTAAAACAGACAAAATCATCGAAGACCACCGTAAGGCCTTACAAGATAAGAAAAGATCTAAATTCCAAAGAGACTCTGACGATTATATTCAAGATCGGGTGTATAGATGGAAAGATTCTACCAATACGGGCTCCTGGCGACGAAACTACAATTACAATCCAAGATTCACCGGTTCACACAGTACAGACAGCGACAGTTCCACAGGCACTTTCTCCCAGAACCGTTTTTTTCAGAAGCGACCCCCCACAAAAGCTCGTGGCCGACAGACAGGAGGAGACGCACAAGGAGGTCCGCCCGCAAACACCGCAGATCGGATGACGACCAGATCACAGGTAATCCCTCTACCTCCATTCTCAACATCTCTGCATACACACTCAGCCCGACTGAACTAGCTATCCTGCAACGAGGGCTGTCTTTCTGCCCCACCCCCCCATGGGATAAATTCCAGTTATCCCAAGACCTAGAACACTTTTATAGAAACATTCGTCTAAAAACGTACTTTGGACAAGAACAAGAAACCAGAGGGAATGGGGTCCCTCCACTCACAGGGAATCCTGCCCCCGATCTATCCATTACGGAGTTGGGCCTACGAAACCCAAGCAATTTTTGTCCACCCCGCTCATTTAATGCCACAGAAGCCTTCATTGATTTAGTCCAGAGAGATATCAATAAGGTCCTAGACCAACACCAAATGGGCCGCCTACCTACAAGCAACAACATTTCACCCATTGAGAAGCAGGCCATTAAATCCCTTAAAGATAATAAACACATAGTCATAAAACCTGCGGATAAAGGCGGTGCTATTGTAATTCAGAACCACAGTGATTACACTAATGAAATCCGTCGCCAACTGTCTGACACCACCACATACTTACCCATCCCCCAAGACCCAATGCTTACTATAAAATCTAAAATACAAGAGATTCTCTCTAAACACATAGTTTTGAACACCATTGATTCCAAAACTGCCACCTTCTTAGTTAACCAGAACCCCATCACCCCAGTCTTTTACACCCTGCCTAAAGTCCACAAATCTCTAACTAACCCTCCAGGCCGTCCAATTGTGGCTTCCACTGATTCCATTTTAGCCCCACTGTCCATATTTCTGGAGAAAATACTTACGCCCCTAACCAAAAAAACCCAATCATTCATTCTGGACACAGGCCATTTCCTCCACTCCATCAGGCAGATTACTAACATCCCCTCTGACTGTATTCTGGCAACTTTCGATGTGAAGAGTCTATATACCTCAATAGAACACGATTTGGGTATCAATGCAGTCACTGAGCTTCTTCAGTCATCACACCTCAGCAGTAACTCTACCCAATTTTGTCTTGATCTCCTGTCCACTGTACTGAGGGAGAACTACTTCCTGTTTGGGGATCAATTTTACCGGCAGATACGCGGGACCGCTATGGGCGCGAACATGGCGCCTGCCTATGCTAATATTTATATGGACAATTTTGAACATTCCCACGTGTATACCAACACTCTCTTCCAACAGTCCAGTAAGTGTTGGCTACGCTTTATTGACGATATTTTTTGCCTATGGGTGGGGTCTCCCGAGGACCTGATCTCTTTCACCGAAGTTCTCAACTCGGTCAGACCAGAATTACAATTCACACTAAATTGGCATATGACACAAATCTCGTTCTTAGACACCCTGGTGATTAAGAATGACACTGGTACACTCTCTACTGACATCTTCACAAAACCCACTGATACCAATAATTTACTCCACTATACCAGCTGCCATCCTGCTTCAACCAAAAACAGCCTACCCCGCTCCCAATTCGCACGCATCAAGAGGATAGTATCCGACAGGAACCTTGTCCCCACCCGCCTGGACGAGATGGCCAGTAAATTTAAAAACAGAAGATACCCTCAGGAACTCCTTACTAAGGAGAAAGCCAGGGCCTTGGAACCCCACCTAGAAACACCTATTACCCCCACGAGAGAAAGGGTTACGTTCGTCCACACACACCATCCGGTAATGCCCGCGATCTACACCACCATTCATAAACATTGGTCCATCTTGACCAAATCCTACCCCAACATTGAGGCCTTCAAGACTCCAGCACTTATGTGCAAACGACGCCCACAGAACATCCGAGATAACCTAGTCAGAGCAGACATAGGGAGTTTCTCCAGGGCCCCTAAACAGACCTTCCTCGGCACCGAACGCAGAGGCACATTCCCGTGCCTCAGCTGCGCATGTTGTTCCAACATCATTAAGGGTGATAAAATCACTCACCCCCACTCGGGAAAACATTACAACATTAAAGGCTTCTACACATGCGATACCAACTTTGTAGTATACCTCCTGAAATGCCCATGCGGCTTACTCTATGTGGGAGAAACCACCCAACATTTACGTGACAGAGTCTCGAGTCACAAATCCACAATACGCTGCAAGAAGACTTGGCTACCAGTTCCACACCACTTCATCAGTGCGAACCACAATGTATCGCAACTGAGAGTGCAAGTAATTGAACAGGTCGAGAGGCCCCGAAGAGGCGGAAACCACATCAAACTATTAAAGGAGAGAGAGGCCTATTGGATTTATACCCTGCAAACATTGGCCCCAAGAGGTCTCAACAGAGAACTGGATCTCACATTCAAGTAAACATATGTCTATCTTGTGTGAAAATGTTTTTTATGCATATAACTCTTGTTTTCTACCCATTTAGGTGGTGGATCTATACCTTCTACCCTACTAACTAATACTTTATTCTTTCAGACACATTAGCCCTTGGCCTACCCGGGGGGGTGAGTATGGTACATTGTGCATAAAAATTTTTTTTTTTTTTTTTTTTTTCATTTCATTTCCTTTTTCATTTTTTCATTTTTTTCATTTTTTTCATTTTTTCATTTTTTCCCTTTTCATTTTGTCTTTTCATTTTCAATCATTATTATTTTATTAGTTTTTCTTTTCTAATTTTCATTTTTTCATTCATTTTTCTCAATTTTTTTCGTTTATTTCATTTCAATTTTTTCGTTTATTTCATTTTAATTTTTCATTTCATTATTTTCATTCAGTTCATCTTGCCATTCATTATCATTTTGTCATTCATTCATCTATTTCATTCATTTCAATTTTTCTACATTTTCCTTTCTATTGTCATGTTCCACTCATCAGCTATTTTCAATGTATTTTTATTTTTATTATTATTATTTTTTTATTTTGATATTTATGTTCTCACCATCTTTTTGCCGTGGTACTTATTTCATGATTTACATTTTATTCCCCTTAGTGTCGTGCACAATGTTACCTTCTAGCTTTTTGGCCCCTTTTTGTCCATATACTATGTCATAAACCATGAGCCCCCACCAGGCCCCCATTCAGTTCCATCCCTCCACTTCTCACTCAAACTAGTATTCTACATATTTTACATACTCCAGCCCACACTTTAATATCATGGCTTTCCCCTAGACTCCTCTGTGCCGCCTACTCCAGCTCAGATTACTTTTCCTATTCCCTCCACCCTTACTCCTTTAACGCAGCTCTTCTCCCAGTGCGCATGCGCGGCACGGCTCTCGGCGCTCCCACCCTGTCCTGCCCATTACTTCAGGCGCTTTTCTCGGCTCCTTAATGCCGTACACACCGCGCCTGCGTCACCTGGCTCCATGCGTTCCACACCTCGTCCTCGCCGCACACTTCGTGCATTTGCGCAATCTTGACTTCCTGTCGCCCTGCTCTTAAGGGCGCTCATTTCCCTGGCCCTCCACACACCACCACCGCAGACACCAGTACCTCCGCTGCCTTAGGTAATTATACTATACTGCTGTCCTGTTCTTTACCTTACAGCCTTCTGTATTTCCACGCTGCCATCCTAACACGGTGGCCCCTGCTCTCTTTCTTCATAGCCCCAAACGGGACCCCTGCACCTATCCAGGGACCTTTGCCCTCCACTCTGCTCCTACAGCCTAAAGGTTAGTCTTCTGCCATTTAGATAATCCACCACCTGGGTAGTTCAGTGGTACCTCTACAAATACTGTATCAGTTTATCATGTTCATGTATGACGCTGTACATTATCCATTGCTGTGCTATGTGATATCCGGATGCATTTGATTGGAACTCCTGCTTCGTTAAGTCAGTGACGCCAAGACGCATCTCACCCCTACAAGCCCTCTGCATCTCTGTTATCTAGTTATCTCATCCCTGGACCAACGGTCTAGGTTGAACCTGAAGCCATACACGGGTATACCCTTTAGTCCTAGTACGTCGCCTTATCTTAGAGTTCACTCAAAGTGACATAGCATGTACCTCTAATTTCTAGGGACTTTTGTTTGTTTGTTTGTTATTACTTTGTATATAGCTTGTACATACTGTATATTCTGATTTTGTGATACCTTGTACCTTTTATTTGTTTCATTAAGGTTTGAAAAAGACCCTGCGGGTCGAAACGTTACCTACCTTGAAACACTGCGGTGATACTTTATTTTGGTGTTTGTAATAAAGAAAACTACGTTTTTTTCAGTCTAAACAAATCTTTGAGAATTCTTTGAGTGCGACTGTTGTGATATAACTACAGTCTGGAGCATCCCTCCATGTACAGTCTGCACCACCATTAGCGAGAGTGCTCGTCTTGTCCTTCAAACCATGGGCAGTCAACTGGCAGACATGTTTCCAGTTGGCGGTCATTTAACACTGTGCATCGCATAATATAAATGGATCCTTACGGACATATTTTCCCAAAGATTATAGCCAACTGTTAGGGGTCTCAGCAGTAGTACACTTTGGAATCAGCTTACTGTCAATGATTCTCTCTGACCAATAGGTGCAGTCGAAAGTGGACAACCCCAAAGCATGTGTATCAAATGAACCCAATGTGAAAGTAAGGGTACCGTCACACAGTGCCATTTTCATCGCTACGACGGCACGATTCGTGACGTTCTAGTGATATCGTTACGATATCGTTGTGTCTGACACGCTACTGCGATCCGGATCCCCATTGAGAATCGTACGTCGTAGCAGATCGTTTGAAACTTTCTTTCGTCGTCTAGTGTCCCGCTGTGGCGGCATGATTGCATCGTGTGACACAGGTTGTATACGATGTGCGCACAGTAACCAACGGCTTCTACATCGCAAATACGTCATGAAATTATCGCTCCAGCGCCGTGTATTGCAACGTGTGACCGCAGTCTACGACGCTGGAGCGATAATCATACGACGCTGCAACGTCACGAATCGTGCCGTCGTAGCGATGAAAATGGCACTGTGTGACGGTACCCTAAGTGAAAAATGTTAATGAGCAATATTGATGAACAGTATCACACAAATGTACATACCTAGATATGTTAGTGTAGTTGTGTCATTATTAAAGTACCAGTCTCCATTAGTATTATTGCTCCAGCTCAACGCCTGTGTGGATCCATTGCGAACGTCAATTATTTGGAACATGTCAGGCTTCTGAGTAAGGTTGTGGGATATCAGCACATAGTCCTCGCTCTAAATATAATGCAATTGTATGGCAAAGTTACTAAAAATGGCAGATGCCGAGGCCAGCAGAAGTTTTCTAGTCTTAATCGACTGTTTTGTTATGTGTTGACTTTACCTTAAATCCATAGAAGGTGGATGTATAGGAGATGTTTGTGATAAAATCAACATTGCTGAAATACCAGTTAAAGGAATTGGCATTAGGTAACAAGGCCATCCATCCTGGTTGATGTGTCAAGCGTTTTAGCAGGAAAGGTACAACGCTGGAGCCTGAAAGTAAATGAAACCTTGACTTTAAAGATGGCAAAGAAAGATATAGGTGATAAAGATGCTTTTACAATCACTTTAAGTGTTCGGAAGTGAAAAAAATAATACCATTAACATACCAAAAGAATTTGAAATAATGACATCCTTTCCAAGAAGAGAAGAAGGAGATGGATTATTGAAGGCCAGTCTGTGGAAGCTGATGGAGGAATTGCAGACATATCCAGGGAAGCCAGCGCTCCATTCACTGCTTTGGCTGCATTGGGAAGGATCCAGTAGCCTACTGCCTGGTACCACCTTTCCTCCTATCTTTCCTATATCAAAGCCAAAATATTTTGTCAGTTTCCTATTATTAGTAAATTATAAATACATCTATTTTATATAAGATACTAAGGAAAGATTTGTAAAATCTACACATAATAATGATTGAGGCTGATTTCACATCACAATGGCGACATCTACCCTTGTAGAAAATGTACTCAGGCAGAAGTTGTAGGAATTCATCTGCCAACAGATCCTACTGTGTTCAATAGGATCTTCTAACTATCATTCTACGGGAGTCTCCGTAGACAACAGATGTTGGGGAAAGAAAGACACAACATGTGGGATTCTTTTTTTACTGGGAAATTTGCCACTTGGAGATTGCAACAGCTTACATCTCCCTTTACATATTGAAATAAACATGAATGCTTGGCCAAGTCAAGCATGCATGTTTATGGTGGAGTTGTAAAAAATTGTTTTTGTCTGATTAGATGCATACCCAATATAATGTCAATGTTTCCAAGTAAATTTTTTTTTTTTTGGAAGGATGAGCTCTGTATAATTGTTATGTAAGGAATTACCTGTGAGAGTTCCATCTGTATCGATTAGAACAACTTCATGCTCCCATCTAAATCCCGCCTTGTTAGGTGAGTTGAAGTATTGTATTCCATCAAACTTTGCACTCCAGCCTCCACATCTGTCGGTACAAAGACCGATGACAGTTGTAACTGCGATTGCTGCGCAGTTTGGTCTGTCGAAGTTCATGAACTTTACAGACGAGACAGTGAGCCCTTCATCAAACGGTAGGGTGATGCCTCTGGCAGTGCAGTAACTATCACCAAGCCCTAGCTCATCCAGATGTCCCACAATTATAGCATTTTTAAGGACCGCTCCGCTGACCTCTCCCCATCCACCAACATAAGTTGAAAGGACTCTTTTGGTTTCTATGCCGGAGTCCTCATTATTGATCATGGAGAAGTTGTGGAACTGGAGAGCACCACCATTGACCCATTCCGCTCCTTTCTGACAGTTCCAAGTGGTCAAAGATCTGAAAATAGCTGGAGATGGTGTAGAAGAACTACAAGATCCGCCTACCATTGGGAAATAATTCTCAAAAATCCAAATGCCAAACCAACCCTGAGAGTGAACAGTGTTATTGTAAAATTCTCCAAGTGGCACTCTCTGCTGGCAAATGTTGGGATCGTAGGACGGACCATCTGGGTTTGTGTGCATCCTGTACCAAAAGCCAAAGTGTGTGCCACCCGCGGCGGCATTATGGCGTATTGTGTTATTTGGATTGGTAACCCAAAACGCTGCTGGGGTAACGTCATCGTTGAGCAAGCTGGTGCTTTGACGAACAAAAACGGCCAAGTTATACTGAAGTATATTTCCATGTTCAATGCCATCTTCAATGAAGAATGCTCCTCCCATGATGTCGTAGATGACATTATTTTCCACCAGCAGATGGTGGGTGTTATGGATGGTCACTGCTCTGTTGTATGTTTGATGAATTCCACAACCTCTTACATAGGATTTATATTGGACATCTCCCATTAAATGCCAATGTATTGGATACCGCCCTAGCCTGAAAGCCTGCCCGGCATGGAAAACCTACAAAAGAAATGTTTTACGTTCTTGTTATTGTTTTACAAGCAAATTCCTATGAACACAATTAGGATGTTCCATGATTTGAAAGTAACTTTTGGAAAAAAGCAGAACACATAATGTGAAGTGTGAATGTGGCTTTACAATGTAATAATTTGTAAAATGGTATTTTAGTGTTTAATATGGGTAGGTCAGAGTAGGAGAGAGCTTAGCATGCCATTTTGGGAGAAAGCTCCAGTTATAGATTTAAAGGGGTTGTCCACATTATCTTTATTTTCATATCTGTGTTAGAGAAATGTTTTTGTAGCATTTACCAATTTACAAGTATTACAAGTTCAGCAGCACTATCTTTTGTGACGTGCAGTTAGCTTGTTACTGCTGCCTTCATCACAGACTGCTCTTGTTCTCTAAATGGCCACTGATGGAGGAACATGTCACAAGACCTATCCATCAGTCTCCGCAAATTGAATAACACTGCACATGGGAGAACTCTGCTTTTAAGCTCCTGACACAATAACCTTCTTCAATGCGGTATTATCACACACTATCGCTACAGTTTCTTCAGTGTTTATTGACTTTCTCAATATTTCTATGGCTACGTTGTGAGCTGTGATGTCCTCCCAATACCCAGATTCATGATAAAATGGCTGCTGCGTTCCCTGCCTCTGCTTTTATACAGACTATGATAAACCCTCCTGATTGGCTGTGCTATACCATGTGACATGATAATTGCAAGGCATAATAGGGAAGTCCATTGGTCTGTGGCATTGGTCATGTGACCCTGGGCTGGTGCAGTCTTCTGCAATGTGTAAAATCGGTGTTGGGCATTTTAGGAGATTCATGTAAAGAGAATCACAAATTGTTCAAATTAACCAGGTTCATCAAATTCCTAAAAATGTGACACAAACACAATTTGCATCAGTTATTTGCACATCTCTATCATCTACCATACTGAACTTTAAGGAGAAATATGGACTACCTCTAGGAGATATAAAATGCCCCATTCTGGTGCTGTATACTCCATGATTCCAGGTGCAGATTGAAATCAACATCAATGTACACATACAGCATGTACATATTTGATACTGTAAGTAAAATTAATCCACAATCTTTAGATTTCCAATGTACCTCCACGTATTCTATTCTTCCAATGGACAGAAGTTTATCAGGTTGTGGAGCATGGAACATTATACATCCTCCAAACTGATCACTTCCAATTTCCTCACCAAATCTTCCCTGGAAACATGTCTGTGTGGCAAATTCACCTAAGGTGACAAGAAGGAGAAAATAAGTCATGTTATAGCATTTGAAGAATGGTCAACTCACTTCTCCTAACTTTCTTTGGAAACCTGAAGCAGTTAAAGATAAAAAAAGACTAAACATATAAACAGCAAGTCGTTCATACTTTTGAAAGTTTCCTGAGGATTTTGAGGGGTTTTTTTGTACCAGAATGTGTCTGAAAAAAATGTGTGCAAATACCCTTCATGAGTTTTTAACCATTTTTAACTTTTTTTCCATGAAAAGAAAGTTTCCAGTGAACCTTTTTATGACCGATATTTTTAAAGCACAAAATGAAAAGTGCAAAACATAAAGAATGTGATAGTAAAATATTGACTGCAAAAATATTCCAATTTATAGGATGCAACGAGATGACCATGAAATGGACTCCCGACATATACATCAAGTAGCAGATCGCATAAAATGCTTGCAGACTTATATCTAGTCATACAACTTGATAACATTACCAGTATCAAATCCATCCGGACAGGCTGCTATATTGTCGCTCCATTCCACATTAGTTGACCCTCTTACAACGATGTTTCTTGTGAGGAGACCCACTTCTGCTCTGGCCTCAAAAACAGTGTTATCAGGTAGAGTGACCGAAATCCCCAAATGCTTGTACAGTAACGGCTCTGTTAGGGTCACGTTCTTGCCATCTGCAGATACAGACTCAATAGTTCTCTTCTCATTCTCACTTTGGCTGTGTCTGTCAGAGGATAATAAAATGGACTATGGTTAGACTTCAGAATCTATTGTCTGGACATAACTTATTGTTTAGATCAACATCTTTTAATATAACTTAGATTTCACTTTTCGGCTTTGGACCTGTACACTGTGGGAAGGGTAAGGGGACATCTCATTATTAGCACGGGCAGGACTTCAAAGAAAGGAAACACTTCATTATAAAACTAAAGGTAGATAACTCAAGATCACACAAGTGACCATAGGTAATCTACTGTATAATAGTTAACTTGCCCCTCCTCTGTCTCTGCACAGTGACCTCCGCACAGGTTACAGAGCATGCCCATAAGAGCAAATAAAAATAGTAAACAAGAAAATGATCATAAGTAAATATCTAAATATGAATCCTTAAGTCTCCTGTTAAAATTTTTACTAATCTATTTCTTAATTCGATGAAAAGGAGAACCTGAGTCACTATATATTACAAGATACAATTTTATATGTACAAAAATTAGATCTTTATAAAAGGATTTTACTTATGAACATGTATATGGATTTACAAAAGAATGGTGATCCACATTGGTGGGTACTGTTATAATTTGGGACCGGTATTTTATATTTTGTAATCTATTTCTTAGATTATTGTCACTGCTCAGAAACAGATTTAACTGACTCTTCCATTAGATGTAAAGGGTCGGTTTGGTCAAGCATATATATATTCAGCATAGGGAAAAAGGAGTAAGCTGCTGCCAGACATCTCTAGTGGTAGCTTTTTTTCCTGAGCGTTAATGGTTTAGGTTTTTTTATCCCAATAGCAGGATCCTTCTCTTCCCCCAACACTATCTGTTGGGTAATTTTTGGGCAGCCCAATGTAAGCTGAATGATTGTCTGGTCCCTTTGAAGTTGCAGAGTTTGAATGACTTTAATATGTAAGGGTCTTTTAGATATGAAGTGGCAAAATCACTTAATGTGCTATTCAAATGCGGCTCAGCATACCTAGAAACACTTCTGACTTACAGCTTCTGCATATATAACCCCAATCTGTTACATAGAGTTCCTAGAGGCTTGAGTTAGCTTACAAAAATAAAATCAGTTTTACTCACCCTCCGTTGCCCCAACACTGGCTATCCGTCGCTGATCCAGTCTTTGTTGACAGGCTGGATCAGTAACATAACGTCTACAGTGCACATGACCGCTGCAACCTGTCACAGGGCTCAGCGGGTCAATGTAGAGCTGTTGAGCCAAGTGACTGCATTGTACTTGTGATGACACCACTATCAATTGGAGCAGAGGCGATAAGCCAGCACTGATGCAGTGGTGATAAGCCGGCCCTTGAGTAGTGGCGTTAAGCCAGCACTGATGTAGCGGCGACAAGCCAGCCCTGGAGCAGTGGCGATAAGTCAGCCCTGGAGCAGTGGCGATAAGCCAGCCCTGGAGCAGTGGCGATAAGTGTTGTGAACTCTGTGTTCAGGCTCCCTCTTGTGGTCACTGGTGGTATGGTGTGACTTTTGCTTTGGGCTCCCCCTGGTGGCCTTGCCTGTTATCCTGCTGGTCTCTGGCTATCAGCTGGTTCGTTATCCTCTGGGAGGTTCCTATATAGCTCTGTTTTACTTTCACTTGTTGCCGGCTGTCGATGTAATCAGTGCTACTCAGATTCCTTCTGACTACCTTGCTCCCAGTCCATCCAGGATAAGCTAAGTTTTTGTTTGCTCATTTTTTGATCAGCAGTGTTTATCATGTTTTCTGTTCCAGCTTGCTAAAATGTAATTCCCTCGCTTGCTGGTTGCTCTAGTGGGCTGAGTTTCTCCCCACACACCGTTAGTTGGTGTGTGGGTTCTTGAAATCTCAGGATGGATATTTTGTAAGGGTTTTTTATTGATCGCATAGACCCCTGCTCTATTTTCTGCTTTCTAGTACTAGTGGGCCTCTTTTGCTGAATCTGATTTCATCCCTATATATGTGCCTTCTTCTTACTTCACCGTTAATATTTGTTGGGGGCTTCTATATCTTTGGGGATTATTTCTCTGGAGGCAAGCGAGGTCTTTCTTTCTCTTTAGGGGTAGCTAGTTCCTCAGGCTGGCTCGAGACGTCTAGGAATTTTTTAGGCACGTTCACCGGCTACCTCTAGTTGTTTTGGATAGGTTCAGATTTGCGATCAGTCCAGTTACCATCTCCCTAGAGCTCGTCCTTAGTTTAATCACTTGCTGATCTATTTGTGATCCTCAGCCACTCGGGATCATAACAGTACAGCCGGCCAGCAAAGTGTTAATTGCATGGCAGAAGCAGGAGAAAAGAAGCCTTGAGAAATATATATATATTTTTTTTCTTGTTGTTGCCGTGTGTCTAGCTTCTGTGCTAGCTTCTCTCCTCCTCTTAATCTTGGTGTGGCTCTGAGTTCAGCTGCTGACATGGATGTCCAGAGCTTGGCTTCCAGTCTGGATCATCTTGCTGCTAGAGTTCAAAGTATTCAGGATTTTGTTGTTCACAGTCCTATGTCTGAGCCTAGGATACCTATTCCGGAGTTGTTTTCTGGAGATAGATCTAGGTTCCTGAATTTTAAGAACAATTGTAAGTTGTTTCTTTCTTTGAAACCTCGTTCCTCTGGTGATGCCAATCAGCAAGTTAGGATAATTATTTCCTTTTTGCGCGGTGACCCTCAAGATTGGGCCTTCGCATTGGCGCCAGGGAATCCTGCATTGCTCAGTGTGGATGCATTTTTTCTGGCCCTTGGATTGCTCTATGAGGAACCTAATCTTGAGAACCAGGCTGAAAAAGCGTTATTGGCCCTCTCGCATGGGCAAGATGAAGCAAAGGTGTACTGCCAGAAATTTCGGAAATGGTCGGTGCTTACTCAGTGGAATGAGTGTTCCCTGGCTGCAAATTTCAGAGAAGGTCTTTCTGAAGCCATTAAGAATGTCATGGTGGGGTTCCCTACGCCTGCAGGTCTGAATGAGTCAATGACTCTGGCCATTCAGATTGATCGGCGGTTGCGGGAGCGCAAACCTGTGCACCATTTGGCGGTGTCTTCTGAACAGACACCTGAATCTATGCAATGTGACAGAATTCTGACCAAAAGTGAACGGCAAAATTATAGACGGCAAAATGGGTTGTGCTTTTACTGTGGTGACTCAGCTCATGTTATCTCAGCATGCTCTAAGCGCAAAAAAAAGGTTGATAAATCTGTCACCATTGGTACTTTACAGCCTAAGTTCATTTTGTCTGTTACCCTGATTTGTTCCCTGTCATCTTACCCGGTTAATGCCTTTGTAGATTCAGGTGCTGCCCTGAGTCTGATGGATTGGTCATTTGCCAGGCACTGTGGTTTTGATTTGGAGCCTTTAAAATTCCCTATTCCACTAAGGGGAATTGACTCTACGCCATTGGCTACGAATAGACCTCAGTACTGGACACAAGTGACCATGTGCATGACTCCTGTTCATCAGGAGGTGATTCGCTTTCTTGTATTGCATAATTTGCATGATGTTGTCGTGTTGGGTCTACCATGGTTGCAGACTCATAATCCAGTCCTGGATTGGAAAGCTATGTCTGTGTCAAGTTGGGGTTGTCAGGGAATTCATGGTGACGCTCCTGTGGTGTCAATTGCTTCGTCCACTCCTTCTGAAGTCCCTACGTTTTTGTCAGACTACCAGGATGTATTTGAGGAGCCCAAACTCAATTCTCTACCTCCTCATAGGGACTGTGATTGTGCTATAAATTTGATTCCTGGTAGTAAGTTTCCTAAGGGACGACTTTTCAATTTATCTGTGCCGGAGCATGCTGCCATGCGGAGTTATATAAAGGAGTCTTTGGAGAAGGGACATATTCGCCCGTCCTCTTCCCCTCTTGGGGCGGGATTCTTTTTTGGATGGTTCCCTGAGACCTTGTATTGATTATCGCCTTTTGAATAAAATCACGGTCAAATTTCAGTATGCTTTGCCATTGTTAACTGATTTGTTTGCTCGCATTAGGGGGTCTAGTTGGTTCACCAAGATAGATCTTCGTGGTGCGTATAACCTTGTGCGTATAAAACAGGGTGATGAATGGAAAACTGCATTTAATACGCCTGAAGGCCATTTTGAGTACCTGGTGATGCCTTTTGGACTTTCTAATGCTCCTTCAGTCTTTCAGTTCTTTATGCACGACATCTTCCGTGAATATCTGGATAAGTTTATGATTGTGTATCTGGATGATATTCTGTTTTTTTCGGATGATTGGGAGTCTCATGTTAAGCAGGTCAGGATGGTCTTTCAGGTCCTGCGTGACAATGCTTTATTTGTGAAGGGCTCAAAATGTCTTTTTGGAGTCCAGAAGATTTTCTTTTTTGGGTTTCATTTTTTCTCCTTCTACTATTGAGATGGACCCAGTCAAGGTTCAGGCTATTCATGACTGGACGCAGCCTACATCGGTTAAGAGTCTTCAGAAGTTCTTGGGTTTTGCTAATTTTTACCGTCGCTTCATAGCTAATTTTTCTGGTGTTGTTAAGCCATTGACGGATTTGACCAAGAAAGGTTCTGATGTGACTAATTGGTCCTCTGCGGCTGTGGAGGCCTTTCGGGAGCTGAAGCGCCGGTTTTCTTCGGCTCCGGTCTTATGTCAGCCAGATGTCTCACTTCCCTTCCAGGTGGAGGTTGATGCTTCCGAGATTGGAGCGGGGGCTGTTTTGTCGCAGAGAAGCTCCGATGACTCTGTGATGAAGCCATGTGCTTTCTTTTCAAGAAAGTTTTCGCCTGCCGAGCGGAATTATGATGTCGGTAATCGGGAGTTGTTGGCTATGAAGTGGGCATTTGAGGAGTGGCGACATTGGCTCGAGGGAGCTAAGCATCGTGTGGTGGTCTTGACTGATCACAAGAATTTGATTTATCTCGAGTCGGCCAAGCGGCTGAATCCCAGACAGGCTCGTTGGTCATTGTTTTTCTCTCGTTTTGATTTTGTGGTTTCGTACCTGCCTGGTTCGAAGAATGTGAAGGCTGATGCTCTTTCTAGGAGTTTTGTGCCTGACTCTCCTGGAGATTCAGAGCCGGCTGGTATTCTTAGAGAAGGGGTGATTTTGTCTGCCATCTCCCCAGATTTGCGACGTGTGCTGCAAGAGTTTCAGGCGGATAGACCTGATCGCTGTCCACCGGAGAGACTGTTTGTCCCGGATAGATGGACCAACAGAGTCATCTCCGAGGTTCATTCTTCGGTGTTGGTGGGCCATCCTGGAATATTTGGTACCAGAGACTTGGTGGCCAGGTCTTTTTGGTGGCCTTCCTTGTCGCGGGATGTGCGTTCCTTTGTGCAGTCTTGTGGAATTTGTGCTCGGGCTAAGCCTTGCTGTTCTCGAGCCAGTGGTTTGCTGTTACATTTGCCTGTCCCGAAGAGGCCTTGGACGCACATTTCCATGGATTTTATTTCAGATCTCCCTGTCTCTCAGAGAATGTCTGTCATCTGGGTGGTGTGTGATCGTTTTTCTAAGATGGTCCATTTGGTGCCCTTGCCTAAGTTGCCTTCCTCCTCCGAGTTGGTTCCACTGTTTTTTCAAAATGTGGTTCGTTTGCACGGGATTCCTGAGAACATTGTTTCTGACAGAGGATCCCAGTTTGTGTCTAGATTTTGGCGGACCTTTTGTGCTAAATTGGGCATTGATTTGTCTTTTTCGTCGGCCTTCCATCCTCAGACGAATGGCCAAACCGAGCGAACTAATCAGACCTTGGAGACTTATTTAAGATGTTTTGTTTCTGCTGATCAGGACGACTGGGTTACTTTTTTGCCGTTGGCCGAGTTTGCCCTTAATAATCGGGCTAGTTCTGCTACTTTGGTTTCTCCTTTCTTTTGTAATTCGGGGTTTCATCCTCGTTTTTCCTCGGGTCAGGTGGAGCCTTCTGACTGTCCTGGAGTGGATGTTGTGGTTGATAGGTTGTATCAGATTTGGAATCATGTGGTGGACAATTTGAAGCTGTCTCAAGAGAAGGCTCAGCTCTTTGCCAACCGCCGTCGCTGTGTGGGTCCCCGACTTCGCGTTGGGGACTTGGTGTGGTTGTCTTCTCGCTTCGTTCCTATGAAGGTCTCCTCTCCTAAGTTCAAGCCTCGGTTTATCGGTCCTTATAAGATTCTGGAAGTCCTTGGCCCTGTGTCATTTCGTCTGGACCTCCCAGCATCATTTGCTATTCATAATGTGTTCCATCGCTCGTTGTTGCGGAGGTATGTGGTGCCTGTGGTTCCTCCGGTTGAGCCTCCTTCCCCGGTGCTGGTTGAGGGAGAATTGGAATACGTGGTGGAGAAGATCTTGCATTCTCGTATTTCTAGACGGAGGCTCCAGTATTTGGTTAAATGGAAGGGCTATGGTCAGGAGGATAATTCTTGGGTTGTCGCCTCTGATGTTCATGCAGCCGATTTGGTTCGTGCCTTCCATGTGGCTCTTCCTGATCGCCCTGGTGGTTTTCATGAGGGTTCGGTGACCCCTCCTAAAGGGGGGGTACTGTTGTGAACTCTGTGTTCAGGCTCCCTCTTGTGGTCACTGGTGGTATGGTGTGACTTTTGCTTTGGGCTCCCCCTGGTGGCCTTGCCTGTTATCCTGCTGGTCTCTGGCTATCAGCTGGTTCGTTATCCTCTGGGAGGTTCCTATATAGCTCTGTTTTACTTTCACTTGTTGCCGGCTGTCGATGTAATCAGTGCTACTCAGATTCCTTCTGACTACCTTGCTCCCAGTCCATCCAGGATAAGCTAAGTTTTTGTTTGCTCATTTTTTGATCAGCAGTGTTTATCATGTTTTCTGTTCCAGCTTGCTAAAATGTAATTCCCTCGCTTGCTGGTTGCTCTAGTGGGCTGAGTTTCTCCCCACACACCGTTAGTTGGTGTGTGGGTTCTTGAAATCTCAGGATGGATATTTTGTAAGGGTTTTTTATTGATCGCATAGACCCCTGCTCTATTTTCTGCTTTCTAGTACTAGTGGGCCTCTTTTGCTGAATCTGATTTCATCCCTATGTATGTGCCTTCTTCTTACTTCACCGTTAATATTTGTTGGGGGCTTCTATATCTTTGGGGATTATTTCTCTGGAGGCAAGCGAGGTCTTTCTTTCTCTTTAGGGGTAGCTAGTTCCTCAGGCTGGCTCGAGACGTCTAGGAATTTTTTAGGCACGTTCACCGGCTACCTCTAGTTGTTTTGGATAGGTTCAGATTTGCGATCAGTCCAGTTACCATCTCCCTAGAGCTTGTCCTTAGTTTAATCACTTGCTGATCTATTTGTGATCCTCAGCCACTCGGGATCATAACAGATAAGCCAGCCCTGGAGCAGTGGCGATAAGCCGGCCCTGGAGCTGTAGCGATAAGTCAGCCCTGGAGCAGTGGCGATAAGCCAGCCCTGGAGCAGTGGCAATAAGCCAGCCCTGGAGCAGTGGCGATAAGCCAGCCCTGGAGCAGTGGCGATAAAGCAGCACTGATGCAGAGGCGATAAGCCGGCCCTGGAGCAGTGGAAATAAGTCGGCCCCAGAGTAGTGGCAATAAACTGGCCCTGGAGCAGCAGAAAAGAAGTAACTCTGCTTTCAGTATTCTTAGCTAATGCAAGCCTATGGGCTGAAGAAAGTTGAAAAAGAAAACAACTATTATAAGAAACAGCAGGTTGTGCCCTTTTAATTACCATTGACTCCAGTGTAACCACATGTCATTCTCAGGATGTATTCTCTTATATATACAGTATTTAGATACCTGTGACTTGTTGATGCAATCACTATTTCATCTCCAGCTTTCCAAGTCACATTTTGCAGTAGCATCAGGGTGGAGCTTCCAGACTCCGCTGTCTGAGCAAGCCTGGTCCATGTCACAGGTACAGGGATGCCTAGAAAAGAGAAAAAACATAACAATTTTCTAAAATTCTTACCCTTTATCACAGTCCTTTGAATGCAATTGAGCAGTGACTTGCATTACTTGTCTTGTTCTGGTCTGGGGATACAGACTGCGTTAAACTTCAGAGCTGCATTTATTATTCAGCTGCTATTAGAAATAGTTCAGATGCTTGTTGCGAGCCACATCTCTAAGAAGTCTGCTGAGCTACTATACATTGCTGTACGGTTTATGGCGTAAATACAAATCTTCCCGGAATTAAAATCAATAGAGCAAAAAAAGAAATAAATGTAGGGAGATATATGATATGGAGTCTATGGAATAGTAAATCCAGCTCAGTGAGACTGTAGATTGATCTACAGTTCATAAGTAAAGTAATTTCTATCCTATGGCTAACAGTCCATTTAGAAAAACTGACCGGTGACACTAACCGACCATCAATCAGTAAATATTTACTGATCGGCAGTAGTCTAAAAGCCTCTTTACATAGGAGGACTAAGCTAAATAACGCCCATTGAATGCTCTATATTATGCCATTATTCTCAGAAGTACAGGTCCTGTTTACACAGAATAATGCACCACAAAGAACGATGGTTTTTAAGACTATTTCAATAAGATTTCACCAGCTGAACAAGCGTTTTGCTTCAGTTAACAATAAAAGATTATCCTTAGAACGCTCACTTGTGATAATCTTTCAGTGTCAATGCACCTTAAGACCAACATTCTCTACAACCTAAACCTCCCACTCCCATCTTCAAGACTTTTCTCGCACTGCACCAGTTCTGTGGAATTAAAGAGGTTATCCAGGACTATATTAACTTTTTACTGTGGGCCTAAGAACTTACAGACAGGTAGTTGCTAACAATCTGCCTGTTCTGCCCGATGCAGACATCTGCTTTTACAGAGCAGTCACTGACCACTCTTGCTTCAGATTCTGTGACTTCCGCTGACATCACATCAACAGAGTAAAGGCTTCTCTTCCCCTCTGCTTTGTTGACTGGGCGTGATTGCCAATTTCATGCTGATTGATAGACAGCTCCCAGATGCCTAACTGTAGGAAGTTGTTGGTCAATCAGCATGATGTTGGTAGTCAAGACCCGTCGATAGAACAGCCTGGAAGAAGGAGAGCTGCTTTGTTTAAGATTGGCAGCTGAATCTCCAGCAGAAGCAGTCAATGAAATCTCTGAGTCTGTGCGAGAGGGTTCAGGCAGGTTAGCAACTAACTAACTAGTTAGCAACTACCTTCCTGTTAGTTTTTTGGCTCATAGTAAAAAAAAAAAATTAGGACTGGGTAATTATTTATTACTATTTAAAGGGCTTCAGCTCGATTTCGAGCCATGACGACTTGATGCATAAATCTGAATGATGGATGAATCTCTGTAGGAAGATCGAACTTGAGCAAATCTAGAAAAGTCCGCCAAGGTCTTTTCTGCCATTATTTCAATTATATCATGCCATCGGGTTGCTGGTCTTCCTCTTTGCCTTGTTCCTTCAATTCTTTCAACCATGATGATGTCCTTCTCCAGTGATTTCTCTTTTCGTATGATTTGTACAAAGTAGGCAAGTCATACCTTGATGATCCTTGCTTCTCATGACGTGTCTGGCTTTATTTGTTCAAAGATTGATTAGTTTGTTATTCTTGCCTTCTATGGTATTGATAACATCCTTCTTCAGCACCACATTTCAAAGGTGTCAATTCATCTTCTGTCTTGTTTCTTTACTGTCCAGGTTTTGCATCCATATGTTATTACAGAAAAGACCATACTGTGTACGAACTGTGTCTTTGTCGCCAGTAAAATGTTCTTCGATTTTAGGACTTTGTCCAGTGACTTAATTGTTGAATTTCCCATAGCTATTCTCCTATTGGACTTCTGGTGTTGTCGCTCATCTTGAGTGATCCTTGAACCAGGTACGTTGAAGTCTTCTTCAGCTTCCAGTTAGTCATCGATCAACCCAAATGAGTACCGCTTGTACCTGACATTTGTAAATATCCAGCGACATCATTAGAATCCAATGGGCCCCGATGTAAGAGTCGGACTGGGGCGCCCCATCCTGGTATATATATATATATATGTGCTCTCCATTCTTGTATATATGTTCCTCATGCTGACCCTATCTTGGTATATATATGTATGTCTTCCATCCTGGTATAAGCGGTATATTCCACTTCCTGGCACAAACCTGGTATATATATCCCCCATCCTGCCTTGTTTGTCCCTTATCCCAGGCCCAATCCTGGCTTATATATCCCCCATCCTGGTGTATATGTCCCTTATTCTGGGCCCCATCCTGGTACATATGTCCCTGATCCTAGTATATACTGTATATTCCCCATCCTGGTATATATGTCTCTTATCCTGGGCTTCATCTTGGTATATTTCCCCCGCTCTGCCGCTGTTAATGGATATAAAAAAATAATCGATTGCAACGGGAGCACATGACGTCACTGCCATGAGCCCCCAGTCATGTGCACGCCAACGTCAGCTGCTGGCCTCTGATTGGACACACATCTGAAGACGCACATCCAGGTCAGGTTTGCGCTGGTGTCAGCTGGCCCTTCACCCGCATGAGCACGGTCGCGGTCGTAACCTCTGCAACCATGGTTGTTATGCCCGTCAATATATTTGTCTTCTTTGCGTTGATTAGCAGTTCTATGTTTGAACTTTCCATCTTGACATGCCAGAAGTCCTTCAATCCATCCACGCATAATGCTATCAATGTTGTGTTGTATCGTCTGTGTATTTAAGATTGTTGATGATTTGTTCAGCAATTTTGATTCATTCTTCTTTTTTGGGAAATTAAAGCCTTCCTAAGAATAGCTTGTGCATATAAATTGAAGAGAAATGGTGACAGGATGCAGCCTTATCTGACGCCTCACTCTACTTTGAACCATGCTGTGTTGCCGTGTACCTTTCGGACAGTTGCTTCTTGATTTCTGTAAAATTTCCTAATGAGGCTGATCAGATGGCTCTGCACACCCATAAGGATTTAGTATGCCAAAGTCTCTGTACTGGATAACATGGTATGATATGATAACCCAGATCCTTCATGGTATTTCAAAGTTTCTAGTCCTGGATAATCCCTTTAATACCATGGATCATTTTTATTCAAGACCATGGCATTCTTTAAGGTGCCATTCTATAATACACATATGTAGTATTACTTGCATAATAACTTTTATTATGAGTTAATTGCAAAAAAAATCAATTGTGCCTTTTTTATTTATTCTATTTTCTGATCACCATAAATAGTTTATTGATTGTAACATAGTAACATAGCTATGTGGGATTACTTACACATGGGATAAAAACATCTCGGTATGCAAAGCCTTTGTACTCACAATGAAAAAGCAAGCAGCTGATGGTAGATGTGATCTTAGAGTAAAATGATGAATGCAGATGTGGATTGAAGGTACTACAATGGAAATAATTCTAACAGGGATTTTTTTTTACCAGTTGCCATACATGTTTTTCTACTTATACTTACCATGAAGATCCAGTGTCCCCTGCCGCACAGCTAGTGTCTTAGCCCCGTATAATGGTAACTCAGGAGAACGTATGTGTCCATGTAAGGTGATTATTGCTTTGTGTTGGAATGGAGCGTCCTCAGTTCCAATCTAAACATAGAGGAAAAAAAATGTAATATTGAAATACAGGTGACAATTTCAGTCTAATAATTCCCTCCAACATCCTTCTAATAGCCCACCATTATCACAGTAAATATAGGGTATGAGTACCTGAAGAGAGCCACCATCTGTAATCAGGATGTTCTCAGACTGCAGCTCTATATCGGCTTCATCAAAAACCAGAGTTCCTCCTGTTTGAAAGAAGAAAAAGGTTTAGCGCCAATATAATCAGCCTTTTATTATGTTAATGCCGTGTATGGAAAGCAGTCCCATTTACCTTGAATTAGCAACATCTTCAGTACTGGTGTACTTGTATCCAGCAATATGGTTTGCCCTGTTGTGATGACTGCCAGGGACCCCTCATCTGGTGGAGACTCTCCTCCCCAAGTGTATATAGAGGACCACACATCAATGTAGAAAAAATCTGCATTGTCCTAAAAATAATTTAAAAAATATATATAAAAAGGCAAAAAAATATTATTGTCTAAACACAGCTATAAAACAATATATACATTTTGTAAACTTTTAATAACAAATACATCAAGTTTATGCAAAGACTCAATATTTTCAGGATTTTAACTCTAATTTTTAAAGATTTCTGCTTTTTTCCTCCTTTCAGCTGGATATCAGCTTCTGGGCCAAATCTTTAGCGATGACCGCCAGCGCTTGGAGATTATCACAATTTGTGTTTTTTGTTTGACCACCTACTTTTAGGGGATTGATCCCAGGTTCTCAATGTGATCGAGATCTGGAGTATTTCCTGGCAATGGACTCAAAATTTTGATGTTTTGTTCACCGAGCCACTTAGTTATCACTTGTGCCTTGTGACATGGTCTCCATCTTGCTGGAAAAAAACATTGTTCATCACCAAATTGCTCCTGGCTAGTTGGGAGAAGCTGCTTTTTGGAGGAGGTTTAGATATGATTTTTTATATATATATATATATGGCAACATCCTAGGGCAAAATTGTGAGTGAACTCCTCCAAGGATGAAAAGCCCCCCAACATGAATGGTCTCAGGATGCTTTACTGTTGGCATGACACAGGGCTCAAGGAATCGCTCACCTTTCCTTTTCTGGACAATCATTCTTCCAGATGCCCCAAATAGTCTCGAGGGGCTTCATCAGAGAAAACAACTTTGCAGGAAGTACAGGGATTGGGCTACTGAGGACTGGGGTAAAGTTTGGGGCCAGCATAGTAATTATTGAGTCTTTGCATAAACTTGATGTATTTATCAATAAAAGTTAAAAAAACTTATGAAATGTTTATGAAGCGCGACTGTACATGAGCAACTTATCCACCCAATCAGATGCCGAATACCCCTATTAATAGGATCTGTATGACACAAACTCTTCTGCTTCTTCTAGGTACCCTTCTAGATTTTTCCATAGTTTCCACGTTTTGAGCTTATTCACCCTGTTTTGAAGATTATTAATTTATCATCAGATTTTTTTTCCATAATGTACTATCCTGGACCATCCTTTACCCCCTCTCTTCCGTGTAGCCTCCAATATTGTTAGCATGTTTCTTACCATCTTAGCAATGCCTTGGCCTTCAATATATACGGTGACCTTGGCTCTTTGGGAAGGAGAATGAGCACTTGTTCTGCACACGATCTGTGTGGCATTGGCCGACTGAACGTCACATGCGGACTGTGCTATGGTGACAGTGATGGCGGAGATGTTAGTGCTGTCAAGGAAAGAAAGGGGAAAATGAATTAATTACTGTCATATTAATATAAGTCCTAGTCAAGAAGGTGGAAAACCTCATGCCTTTTTATGGAATTAGTCTGACTGTTCTTTCCTATGAGGGATCCTCAATATACCTTCGGTAACCACATAACAGCGATCCCATTGACGTTATGATGTGTCCATTAATGCAGAATTAATGTATATGTCTGTTAGCTTCACATGTCGAAACAGATCACAAAATATAGGCTTAGCTGAAGTAGATCATTCCTTTCAATCTGCATTTCTATACATCTGACTTGAAATTAGAGAAAGCTCTCCTAATCCTAACTCTTGTATACCATGCCAAATTCAACCTTAAAAGGGTTATCTCACTAGCAAAGTACATTTTAATGTATAGATATTGGAATAATAATAATTTCCATAATTGGATGTGTTAAAGAAAATATTCCTGTGCTGAGATAATCTTATAAATGTGCCCCTGCTTTGTACTGTGTAATGGCTGTGTCTGACCGTGCAGGGACCTTGTCTGATCATATCATGGCTCCTGTGCAGGGGAGGAAGCAAAAGAGAGTGTAAAGACAGGATAAAATGGAATGAAGTAAGAAGGGGCTGCTTACACTGCTGTCCAACATGTCTATCTGATCTAATACTGGAGATACCAGGGTGCTGAGGTAAGTAGAGGCTGCTCACACTGCTGTCCACCCTGTCTATCTAATCTAATACTGGAGATATCAGAGGTGCTGTGGTAAGTAGAGGCTGCTCACACTGCTGTCCACCTTGTCTATCTGATCTAATACTGGAAATATCAGGAGAGCTGAGGTAAGAAGAGGCTGCTCACACTGCTGTCTACCCTGTCTATCTCATACTGGAGATACGAAGGGTGCTAAGGTAAGAAGATGCCAATCACATTACTGTCCACCTTGTTTTCTGATCTAATACTGGAGATACCAGAGGAGCTGAGGATAAGAAGAGGCTGCTCACACTGCTGTCCAACACGTCTATCTGATCTAATACTGGAGATGCTTGTAGATCAGATGTAAGAAGAGGCTGCTCACACTGCTGTCATCCCTCTTTATCTGACTGCATATTGGACATACCATGTGCAGTAGGAAGATCCTCTGCGTTGACTTGGAGATACCCATACCTTATATTATCATTCATATAGACAGGGTGTACAGCAGTGTGAGCAGCCTCTTCTTACCTCAGCAATCCTTCTTGTTCTCACAGACTATGACAGACTTCTGTCAGTGTATCGAGGCAATGGCCATTATAATTCTTCAGTCATTAACTCCATAGACAAAACTATTGGGATTCGCTAATTAACAGTTTTTAGGAATTTCTTTATAATGACATTTCCCTTAGTTATCTATTTGTTTGTTTTCCCAGACAACTTTTTTAACAGTGCCTTAGTGGAACATCTACAAAGTTCAGATAGATACGCCAATTTTCCATCCAGATTTTCCAAGCAAAAAACTCCTTTATGTATTATAGTATGAGCATTGTGGATGAAATTCTACAAACGTTGTGTTAACCAATTCCTCTTTCTTTGTAATATAAGTGGCCCAATGTCATTTGCATATAAAACAATGACTTAATTACTTTTATGTGACTAGACTTGCCCCTTGCTCTTCTCTCTTATTACTTTATCTTTGGTAGACATACAGTCTGCTTTGACTTGACAGACTTGAATTTTTGCATGTACATTCATCTGTGAATGGCCGACCACCAGTACAAGACAAACTGATGGCTTTGTCAAATAGCAGCAAATTCAGAACAAAATGAGGTTTATTGATATGAGAGCAAAGCTCAGGATGCAAGCTATTTTGATAATTAATTATATTTAATAAAATGTTTATTGTGATGCGATGGGCCATTATCTCAATCGTGAGACTATCCCCTTTACCATTCACACCGACTGATATCACAAAGTCGGTAAGGCCATCGTTGGTGGTAACCCACAGTTATGGCTGATACCTGAACTTGGATCCGGTGATGGTGAGTCTGGTCCCTCCAGCTGTGCCGCCTCTCTTGGGGGTGACATCAGATATGGTGGGAGTTAATGCAGAAGAGTATGTAAAGGATTCATTGAGTTGAACAGAGTTATTTTCATTCACCACGCTGACATTACAGCTTTGGGAGGATGTATTAGTATCTGATGGAAGACATGATGTAAATGGTTAGGATAAACTGTAACAAGTTTTATCAAAATATGTAATACATGGATGTTCTACCTCTAGGTCCTTTTCCTGGACTGAACAAGTGACCATAAATCCCCTTCGGCTGATTCAAATCAGTCATCAGTGGTCACTTTACCATTAAACTTATAGAGAGATGTCTGGTCTTGTTCAAAGTTGTCTCTATTAAAGCTTCTAAGTGTTGCAGAAAGACAATCCCACCAAATAGAACAATTTGGAAGTTGTGGGTAACCTGCACTGCTGGTATTTTATCCAATAAGAGAGTCCAATTCAAGAGATATTATTAGTGCAGTTTATTCTCTATGTGTTTCGCAGTGTTCTTACTTCTTCAAGAGAACCACAGAGATCACTGTGTTTCTCCTGAAGAAGTAAGAATACCGCGAAACACGTGGAGAATAAACCGCATTGAAACCCTCTCTTCAATTGTACTCCTTTATTGGATAAAATACCGGCAGTGCAAGTTACCCACAACCTCCAGATTGTTCTAATATTACCTTGGTCATGCCAACCTGTGGAGCTGCGGCATCTGGGATGCTTATATAAAATCTTTTAGAGTGTTGTGTCTCACACAACCGCATCAGGTGAGGGCTACTGCCTTTTGCTTAATGTTGTAATTTGGATAACTCACTATTGTGCTTTTATTGATTCCCCAGCCATTTCCTAATCCTAAGTAACTTATGGCCTATCTTGTGGATACACCATAAATTCTGTAGATTCAATTAGTATTTTAAATAACATCAATTTTCATTTAACAATAATTGTCCTATATAACAGGAGACGGATGCCATATATTTAGAGATTTGTTATATTACCCATGTTTTTGCATTTTTAAGAGACTAACCTAAAATTAAAGTGGCTGCCCACTACATCCGATTTGCTATTATCACCTCTGGCTGCTACCAGATGTCAACAGTGTTTGGAGGAAAATTGTCTCTCCCAACTTGATGACTACATTTTGATGCATTTACATCGATTTTTAGAATTTTTAGTTCTTTTTCCTATATTACATAATTAATTGATATCACTATAGCAGCTCACTTACCGTTCATCATGGGCGCTGCACAGTACAGAAAACTTCCATTTGATCTCTCTTGGTCCACTTGACACTCAGAGTTGCAGACAAACACCTTGGACAATTCATTATCAAATCCAGAGCCAGCGATTGTGAGAATTAACCCACCGCCAAAACTGCCTGTATAGGATCGAGTAGAATTGATATTCACTAAATGAACACTTTAACACTAATGGAAATTGTAGGACAGTTTGATGACACTCCGAATAGCTGCCATTACAGCATTAAAGGCCACAGTTTATGGAATAATAAGTTTACAAATATGTATAAATCCCTACAATATCAATATATAAGACAGATCTGCCACCCCTTTAATGCTGAACTAAAAATGAGAAGAGTTGGTTCCCGAAAGAAAAGTTTGCATCTTCGTATCTAGAAAGTGGTCGGAGGTATGTGAGCGGGACACCTGGGGTTACAAAAAAGTGTTTGTACAGTGAAGACCAGTCTGGCATTGATCTCTGAGGAGATGGAGAAGGAGCTAATCAATGGGGAGAGTAGAGTCAGTGGGCTATCTGGATCCCTCCCGAATCAGTGGTCCCAAAAGAGATTGAAAGGACAGGACAGTCAATGTAGAAGAGTGTTAGGTTGACAGTCACAAATTGCACAGGAATTGGGTTAGCAGGAAGCACCCGGTGTATCAACAGGACAGCTAAAGGGATTATTCCACAAATAACATTTATTCCCTTTTCATGGGATAAGTTAAAAAAGCCAGGATTGGTGGGAGATGGTGGATGGTACCCAGAGGTGGACACACCATTGTCACAACCTGGGGCCCAAGAAATAACAGGGCACACTTCTACCTCCAAAACAGGTGGAATTGTGTATTATGATGGGCTATCGAGCTGCAAAGGGCCCATTTATTGTTCTTGCACTTGGGGCTTTCTCTTCTCTGTGCCCACCTCTGAGAATACCACCACTTATCATAATAAGAACTGAGGTCCTGTATGGAGAGGTACTGTGCATGTGAAACCACTGCTCTGTGGGATCAAAGGTCATATATTTGTACAACCACTTTCATAAAAGATGGTAAAGCTGGACCCCGTTTTTCTAATTGATGAGGGTCCATCTATAATACATGTATTATCTATTCCGCGGATAGTGTGTGATTGGTGGGATAATTCAATTGAAATACTAAAATCACAGCCACGTCATCCAGGCACTTTATAATTATATTTAGGACTCACCTTCATTTGGAGACACACCAGTCATACTAAGTTCATAGGTGAACTTTGCACTGGATCTTGCAAACCCCTTCTCATTTTGGAATGAAAGCGGGAATGTGCCGCCCCAGTGATCTCCTACAGTGCAGCTTAGCTGGCTGTCGGACGCTGCTATGATGGTGCATGTGGCATCGCCAATGGTCACTGTCATTTTTGAGGTATCCAAGCCAAAACCAGAACCGGACACTGTGATGTTGGTTCCTGAAGGTCCTGAGAAACATCATAAAAAACAAGATTCATCATCAGAAGCACATCTTTACATACTTTATATTATGATTCTCATTTTAACTTTGAAAGTGCCTGGTTAAAAACATGGGTACAATTATTTCTAAAGTGAGGGTCTACTCTTGCACACTGTACTTCGCGTTTTAGTCACTGAGTCTTGGGCTGCTCACTAGTCCTAAGGTCCCTATTCATTAATATGTTTATGCCAGAATTCTGAAGTAAAACACCTTAAAAAGTTTTAAAAATGTTGCATAGCATAAAGTTGCACAAAAATGTTGTGACTTTTGGTGTTTTTGAGATTTTTGGTTTTGGCCAGCTCTGGGGCTCATGGCAAAAGCTGCCCAACAAATTCATAAAAAGTTGCCTAGAGTAAAACTTCTAGTGAGGTGATAAGATGCGCCTAATTTATTAAATGGCATGTGCCTCTTAGTGAATTAGGAGTATCTTATTCGTTCATGCCCATCATTAAGTACGATAAGTCAATTTTAATGAATTGGGGCCTTAAAGTCCACAAAGAAAAAATTGTGAGACCTGTCCGTTTTGATTCAAGTCACAGCTCAACCTCGCCTACGCAAGTCTATGGATCCATGAAAAATTTGGACAGCACACTGATGCCAACTTCATTGCATCCTAGTGCTGTCTTTTTCTCCTCGCGGTTTGCTAGGAGTATTCTGAGTAATTTCAGTCAGTTTTTTGCATACAAGAAAAACTGATGGTTAAACTGATACATGATCAAACACTGATCAAAATTGTTTCGTCTTTTTGACATACGAAAGAAAATCAGATTTCAGATTTCATTTATAAGGTATGTTTGATAGATTATTAAAATCAATTACTCTACATTATTATTACATGAAAATTAAAACAACAACTAGGCTTTAAGTTAATTTTCTCTACTGAGTAGAGTTTAGTTCTAGACTTTTTTTGACTGATTCAATAAAAAACATTTACAACTGTGAACAGTGAAAATTAAGGGACAGAAAGAAAACAAAAGACACACAAACTTTCTTTATAACTAGAAGTCATATCACAAACTTCAATTGTGGCTGATAAACATCCTGTGATATATGTGATGCAGTAACCCCTGTAACAGGTAGGGGGCGCTGCTCGATCTCCCCAGTATGCGCTTGGATACGTGATGGTATAGAGAGAAAGTTTGGCAGCTAGGGGGCGCTCTGTGCGCTCTGTGAGATATGCATGGAGGCGTATCTGTTGTGGTAATACTGGTGAACCTGTAATCGGCAGTGTTGTGAATGGCCGATATGTGTCGCAGAGGGAGTCTGCGTGGTAAGTCTGATGTATTGTGGTTATGCTGGGACCTGTAGTCCCTCAAGAGTTTGTGTAATGTGTTTAGTTAAGTTTGGGTGACTTACTAGGCTAGTCATGAGAGATGGGAGGGTCAGACTAGCCACACATACACTCCCACCCAGGGGAGTGGTTACCAGTATGTAACATGACCAGGGTGTGGGTCAATGTTGGTTGTGAGCTCCCTGTGTGTGGAGCTGAGAGGTGTGTCTGGTAGGTCCTGTGTGGTTCCTGTGTGGAACCTGTGTATGGACCTGACCGGTGAAGGTGCTGGATCGTCCTGGGAATGACTAGGGTCCTGTGAGCACCTGAGACGGTCGATGCTGGATTGTCCTAGGAATGACTAGGGTCCTGTGAGCACCTGAGACCGAGGAACCTGATGTACGGATGGTGCTGGATTGTCCTAGGAATGACTAGGGTCCTGCAAGCACCTGAGACGGTCGGTGCTGGATTGTCCTAGGAATGACTAGGGTCCTGCAAGCACCTGAGACTGTGAGACTTGGCTTCGGGTGGCCTGGGTATTGGACGTTCCCGGCTGGGGAAGGACGTCCTGAAGAATACCCGGACTAGGCCACCAGGCAGGGTCCTGGCTACCTGGGTGTTGGGAGGTCCTGCGACGAGGACCGGATCCCTGAATAGCACGAGGTGAGGCCAGGGACAGTTACTGTGTGGGGAAGCTGGAGTCCTTCGGTGAGGTCTGGACTGACTACTGGGTGCCGACCAGGCAAGTTGGGGACCCCCGTTAGGCAGCTTACCCGGAAGAGTGTTAACAGAGTGTGGGGAAGCTGGAGTCCTTCGGTGAGGTCTGGACTGACTACTGTGTATTGACCAGGCAAGTTGGTGATCCCCGTTAGGCAGCTTACCCAAAGGCTGTTAGAAGAGTCGGCAAGGTGGAGCAGTGGCTCCCGTCAGGTACCAAAGAGATTGTTGGTGCCTGTTGTGTTCTATGTGATACAAGTAATGAACTGTGCATTACCCGGTTTATGGCACTTTAATAAACCGTATGGACTGCTTTGTTTATAAACCCGTGCCGTGTGCTTGAATATTGCGGCCAAGCGAGTGTCCCCCAACACACTCAGTAAGAGAAACCTTACAATTGGTGGAGAATGCGGGCAACGATCCCGCTAGCACACGTGGAGTTAATTGCTGTGGCAGAGCCACGAAGGTGACAAGCGCCCCCTACCTGTTACAGGGGTTACTGCATCACATATATCACAATCCTAACAATGTGAAAAGATGTTAGCGTGAATTTAATATTGATTATTGGCCATATGCATTAAATAGTTGACCAATTAATGGCCAAAAATTGGCAAAATGTAGTTATGTGTAAAGTGTTAACTAATTATATGTAATTAAGTGTAAAATAATTGGAAAAGTCTAATTAACTTGTGTTAACTAACAGTTGTCATGTCCATTGTCATATTTAGACCCCTAGTGATAGAGCATCTGTAGCACATCATGATGTAACATGTCACATTAAGCTTTTTTGGTCCTACCTGCGGTTGGAAGAACTGAAGTTACAGTCGGGGTATCGGTCTCGGAGTAGGAGAAGGTGACGGTTGGGTAAGAAGCAGATGGTATGGTGATGTCTATGGTGGCGGTTTTAGCAGTGGTGCTGGGAGGAGTAATGCACTGGATACTATGAGGAGTAACTGCTGTAACCGGACATGGTGCACCATCGACTTGCACTGTGGTGTTGGTAGGATGAAATCCATTCCCTTGTATGAGTAGAAGAGTTCCACCTACAACACTTCCAGAAGGTGTCATAAGAGTTGCTTCTGCCGGACTGTTCAAGGTGAAAGACCCCTGCGCCAAACCTTTACTTCGCACAATAACACTCACAGGATAACTTCCGGCAGGAATGGGGTCTATGTTGCCTGTTATGTCAGTGTCATTGACATCTATTACTTCTAATTCAATGTCACCAACGTAAATGATTACATCATTGATATCCTCCCCAAAGCCAAGGCCATTGATGGTGACCATGGTGGCATTTCGGACTTCAGTTGGGTAAACACTGGATACTTGTGGTGTACGTTCACTAGAGAAGGTAAAGCTGCAGGATCCGATGCACTGAGCAGCGATTCCCTTCACTGTCACCACAAAATCAACATTTTGTGAGTAGTTTGGGAGAGTATCGCATACGATGTCTGTGTAATTTATAGACACAATGTTACAATTTAACCACAATACAACTGTGCTGCCATTTATGAACCCGGACCCGTGTACGGTGACTCTGGTTGATCCTGTAACAGACCCGTTATTTGGTGAGATATAGTCAATGTGGGGCAACAAAGCGAATCGCCTGTCCATCTCGTTTTTCAAAGTGTTGATGCCATTGCCCAGGTTGTTTACCGTGAGTGACACCATTTCTGCCACCCCAATGTCCATTGAGTCCTGAGGATCCACCTTACAAGTCAATGTATTCTCGTCCGCAGAAGACACAACACAAGGATACTTGCCGACCAAAACCTAAGATATAATAAAAGAAGACAAGTTTTTTTTAGGGAATGGAAGTAGAACTGCAAAAAACAACAACCTGACAAGCTACATGAAATATGTCAGCAGGTTTATATTGCTCTGAGTCCTCTGAGTGATTTACTGTGGAGTCCTAAAGATTCATGAGCTGCAGATTAGACGCAATCAACCTGATCCAGTACTCGCTGATTGCCGCATTCCTCTATATACACATTATGATGGAGGTAGCCTTTCTCACATGAAGCTGAGGACATGGCTAATGTTACACATTCTTAGCTGTGGTTTTATGAACACTACAACATCGAGAAATATAAGCGATAGAACAGCATAAATCGAATCAATTAACTGTTAAATAGCCTTAAGGTAATCTGTCAGTAAGATTGTCACAAAATAAGAAGAGGTAGCACAGGATAAGGTAGGGTTAAACATCTCCATCGATGCCTATTTCATCGCCCTCCAGTGCTGCATCGCACCTAAATTCATGTTATATTCATATGCAAATTAGGCTTGCAAGTACACTGGTGGGCGAATAAGTGCACTTGCAGTCATCAGCTCCTCTTCACTTCTCCTTGCCAGTGCTGCAATCGCTTCCACATTGACATAATCACATCTGCGCTCCACTGTCAATCAAGATATGGGGGCGCCATTGGTGGGAGTAGTAAAGTGGAGTCGAGGACTACAAGTGCACTGATACCTCCACCAGTGCACTTGCAAGCTTAATTTGCATATGAAAAAAACACGAATTTTGGCACAATGGAGCACCAGATGTCAGAATAGGTGTCATTGAAAATGTGTTGCTAAACCCTATCTTGCAGCACCACTTTTAACAACACTTAAAATGTCTGCGACAGAGACTGTCCGAGATAGAGTGCCTGCAAACCACAAACTAATGGTTTGTACAGACACTGTTTGATGCCGTAAGCTTGTTACGTGATGTTAAATATACCTTGCAGTACAGAATGGATCAATAGAGGAATCAATGGCCATAATTCCAATGTGTCCAAGGAGCCTGTTTTTCAACACCACAATGCCAGGATGGATGTTGCTCGTGCTATTGTGAGCAGCCTGTGTGGCCTTAACGTACTACCATGGTCTGCAGCGTCTCCGGAACCATGGTCTGCAGCGTCTCCGGAATTGTCTCCCATCGATCACATCTGGAACATCATTGGTCGGCAATTGCACAGGGAGCTGCCAGCAGTGGATCTTGATGATTTGTCCAAGTGGATTCAGCGCGGTAGAACATTCTTCAGACAACCATTAATTACCTCACTGATAGCAGCCAAGACTGTAAGTGCCGGGATTTCTACGGGTGTTCATACTCAACATTAAATAAGTTGAGATATTTTGAAAATTTAGTTTCCATTTTTCATCATTTTGTAGATCAGTAAGATGTCTTTCTATACTGTGATTTCCATAATTCCACAAATTTTCTTTCTTGGGGTTGCAATTCCATGCCGAAGAGTGTATATAAGATTCCTACCCCATTACTATTAGATTTCAGTGTACTGCCACAGTACATCCAGCATGAATAATATGACCTAAGGTGACGGGACTGAAAAAGGGAATCGAGAAAAGTACTTCCTACAATAAAGGCTTCATTCACATGGCTTGAAGAATTGTATGGAGGCTCCATACAACAGAGTTTACAGTACTGCTCCATATGAAAACCGGAATATGAAGATATAAGGGGAGCTGTACTATGGCGTCATACAATCTGTATGAGAAATAGCACAAATTCCCTAAAGGAATACATTACATTTGTTACTGCACTGCAATATGATGTGACCGCCATTAGTGCACTTATCGGGTACAATTTATTGCAGTGTCTCATATATAATGGAGGAATTAATATTACTAGTGATATTCTTTTCACCACTTTGTCCATGTTTATTCATTAATTCTTTATTATCACACTCCATTTATCAGAGTCAGTACCTATTATAATATGGTGATAGACTTGCATACCTGGTTGGCACAGGTTAGGTTACTAAACCCGGTCCCGTTGATGGTTATTGGATCGTGGATTGTTCCTGAGTTTGGTGTAATGCTGGTAATAGTGGGAGAATAACAGTCTGAGAACCCAAACCAAATAGACGTGTTACTGACGGGTGAGGAGGGTAACTCTGGACAGTCTGGATCTTGTGTGACGCAGTCACTTGGTGTGGTGGATGGTATCGGAGCTGGAGAAACATCAAATAAATCCAATTAATACACGCAGCTTTAGTAGTTAATATAGTGATGTACAGAAAAAACTGGGTGGGAGAGGGCGGGAGCATAGCAAAAATAAAAATGACTCCCCTTTGAGGTGCCGTTTGTCAATATCGCACTACTAGCCATCTATGGCAGGAAGTCTTGGTGCTTCTATTGTATTTTCATGACTCGATCACATTTTCCACTTTTTTCGTTTTCCAAAGTAAAGCGCTGTTTCGATCACAGAAAATGATGGCTAATTGCTAGGATAAGCCATCACTTTCTGATCAATGAGGTTTGACTACCAGGATTCTGCCATAAAGCTGAAACTGAAGTGGCTGCAGGGTGCTGTGCAAAAAAAATAAAACTTAGAAGAAAAATCAGCTAAAGCCAATGCTAAAGAATGACCTCAATTCACAGACAATGGCCTATACCCTTTAACTCCTGAAAAGAGAGCTAGACTTATGCAGGGGCCCCTAGCTTGGGTCCATTGAATGACTGCTGGTTGGAGGAGCGAGCTGGCAGAGAGAAGGGTCGTCAAACCAAGATGTATCCAGGAGGTGAAGGTCAGGGACAAAATTAAGAAACATTCAGGGAGTCAAATACAAGCCAAGGTCAAGGATGGTTGGGAATCAAACAGGCAGAATCAGAGCTGAGTTGCAGGAGTATGGACCAGGCTAAGTATGACTTATAACTGGCAGATAGAAGTAGCTACTAGGGGTTTAACACCCAAGGCTCATAGCAGGGTGATGATTACAACAGAAAGACCACAAGTACCAGCTAGACTAAAGTAAATTAGGACTGTGCCTGTAACTCTCAAGCATCGCCTAGAGGCAGAGGTCAAAGGAGAGGGTAACAATTCCCCCAGTCTGGTGATTGGTAAATTTGCTTTACTGCCCATATCCAAACAGCCTTTACAAATCTGGAAATCCACATTGGACCACTAATCATGCCTATAGCCCACCAGTCAAATGCAGGAATTATTCAATTACCAGGCCTGCCAAAAGACTTTCTCAGGCTGCCAATGCCATTGAACTGCAAAGTTTAAAGCTAGAAACCATATAGTATATTTGATTACCAGAAGCAATGGTGGCTTCCATTCCTCCAACATACACGTGCACCGGGCTGTTCTGGTCACTGATCGGAAGGACACTGATGACTCCTTGCATATATAATGTCTGTGCATCATTAACATAACCACTGCTGTAGTAATATGTTCCAGGAGATGTGAACAGATAGGAAAAGAAACCTTAAAGACAGAAAAAAATAAAGTTACAGCACAAAGCATTCTCAAATCAATGTTCTGCCAGGTATAGCAAAATGTGTAACCTCCCAGAGCCATACCACAATAGATGACACACAGGACGTGTAGGTAAGGGAGTCCATTGCCCCATTAAAACCTTCCCCCTATCAGACAGCATAAAGGAGGGAGCTACTGAACTCCGTATCTCTCAATTACTGATGGATACGGGGGTCCTCTGTGATGAGGCATCAGGTGAACGGGCTGATATCTTACATTGTAGTAAAAATAGCAAAAATTAGACCCGCCATTTGGTGTCAGTGCTCCAAAATGTCAATATTTTGGTCTCAAATTGAACAGTTTACCACCAAGACGCTATTCACTTCTGTTTAAAATCTCCATCAGTCCTTGCTTGCTGTCAAACCTTCACGACTTTCTAACCAGCTCAAAAAACACTCCCAATATATATACAGTATGTGTGTGTATGACGACACGTATAAATGTGGTATCTCAATAGAACTCTCCTCTTCTCTGTATGGATATGGTTAAAACACTTGTGAACCCAAAAGACTACATGCTAACCACACCGGCAGGATGAAGCTCTTTTTGAAGACCTTGCAACCTTGGGTCTACTATGTTGACATCCCGAATCTTTTCTTGCCTTGTCACCCTGATCCCTGTGCATTACCAAATTACTTGACTACAAAACAGTTCTACCTTGGATCACTCCAAACTTTCTTTTGCTTCCCCATGTTATTTCAGTCGCTAAAAATGAACCTTGTTTAGAATACCTTGTTCTTTGGTATAATGTGCTCACTACGGTATTTCTGCCATTGACTCTATATGTTGGGAAGCCATTTACTCTTGATTTTTCATGTATCAAACTTTTATAATTGCTAAAAAAGTTTCGTTATAATAAATAATTCCACCTAAGCAAAATAATAAAATACTGAAAAAGCGGGTACAGACCTGAGGGTACACGAGCTCCGCTGTTGAAGGAAACTCCATCGTAGGTCAAGTTGGCCGGATCCGACACTGAGAATACTCTGTATCCAATCCCCTGGATCAAAGGCTGAGAGTTCCACTGCCACACGACAGTGTCTCCGATGGATATCACCAGCTGTGATGGAGACCAGGCATAGCCAACGCCATACACTAAAGAAATTATAAACATATTAATCACTGGAAAGTGTCTAATGAATATATATACAATATATTAATATGTCATAAAGTTATCAGCCCAAAAAATGAGAACACAAACCAAATTAATTTCGATAAACAACTTCTCTACTTTTTTGCACTTTTGTAGAGAGTTGCTACAAGTTCATGTCTAGTCTAGATTTTTCCTTTTTTATCTTTATGCCAATGATATTACACCTGTCCCATAATGATCATATATGAACAGCACAATGGAACATTTAGGTTAATGTTTCCATGATGAGCTTTTAGTGAGGTTGTGATGTTGTAGCTTTTCTGCAGCATTTCTATAAAGGTAAATTAAGTTTTATTTTTCATTTTGTTTTTTTTTTCAGAACGTTTTTACATGTGTTTTTATTCCGTTTTTGACACTGAAATTTTTGACTCTTTTTGGTATGTCATGCTTTAAATAAAGCTACTTTGTTTTTGATAATTCCTGTTATTTGGATTTTGACAAAACACTACAGAACAAGAGAAGGACTTGGGTATTCTGGTTACACGTAAGCTGAGCAGCAGCACTCAATGTCAAGCAGCAGCCACAAAAGCAAACAAGGGTGTATAAATGTGTATTTTTCTGGCTACCACGGTACCACAATATAATTTGGTATTGTACATTAGGGTGTATATAAAAAAGAGATAAAATCCAGCAATCACAGTGTATTGTTGCCCCTCAATAAATCACTTGTGAGGCCACATCTAGAATATGGGATCCTGTTTTGGGATCCACAGTTTGAAAAGGATATTCAGAAATTAGAGGGCAACTAGATTATTACAAGGGATGGAGGTTTCTCATATGATGAGAGGTTGGAAAAGTTGGACTTGTTTTGCTTAGAAAAAAGACGCCTCAGAGGAGATCTCATTTACATGTATAAATATATGTGCGTTCAGTACAAAGCACGGGCCAATTATTCCTTCTAAAGACCATACTAAAGACCAGGGAGGACTCATGTGGATGAAAGGCGATTCCGGTAGCTAAATAGGAAATGATTCTTTACAGTTAGAGTAGTCAGACTGGAATGCCGACCACAAGAGGTAGTAATGACCGACACTATAACAGCTTTTTATAGAAGGGCTGGAGTTTTTCTCAGAACAAATGTCATTGTGGGTTATTATAAATAATCTATAAATAGAGAATGTAGTGCTGGTGGAGAAAGGTGGAACTTGATGGACCTGTGTCTTCTTTCAACCTATACAGCTGTGTAACTGTAAGAGTGGTGGACGGTACTACTGTGTTCCTACCCCTGAAAACACCAATCAAGTCATGTATATAATGTCATGTATTTTGTACATATAATGTGTTGTGTAAAATGTGAACGGTGTACTGCGGTTTTAGTGTATATAGTGAATAGACTGTGATATGGTTTTGCACAGCATAGGGTAAGATACAGATTAGGATCTAGGACAGAAGATAAGGACAATAGACTTAGTACATACTGGTATAAAGGTACCTTCACACGAAACGACATCGCTAGCGATCCGTGACGTTGCAGCGTCCTCGCTAGCGATATTGTTTCGTTTGACACGCAGCAGCGATCAGGATCCTGCTGTGATGTCGCTGGTCGCTGAATAAAGTCCAGAACTTTATTTGGTCGCTAGGTCGCCGTGTATCGTTGTGTTTGAAAGCAAAAGCAACGATACCAGCGATGTTTTACACTGGTAACCAGGGTAAACATCAGGTTACCAAGCGCAGGGCCGCGCTTAGTAACCCGATGTTTACCCTGGTTACCAGCGTAAAAGTAAAAAAAACAAACAGTACATACTCACCTGCGCGTCCCCCAGCCTCTGCTTCCTGACACTTACTGAGCGCCGGCCCTAAAGTGAAAGTGAAAGCACAGCGGTGACGTCACCGCTGTGCTGTTAGGGCCGGAGCTCAGTCAGTGTCAGGAAGCGGACGCTGGGGGACGCGCAGGTGAGCATGTACTGTTTGTTTTTTTTACTTTTACGCTGGTAACCAGGGTAAACATCGGGTTACTAAGCGCGGCCCTGCGCTTAGCAACCCGATGTTTACCCTGGTTACCCGGGGGCCTCGGCATCGTTGGTCGCTGGAGAGCGGTCTGTGTGACAGCTCTCCAGCGATCAAACAGCGACACTGCAGCGATCGGCATCGTTGTCGCTATCGCTGCAGCGTCGCTTCGTGTGAAGGTACCTTAAGACAGTAACGGATCCCAGGTTGACTACTAGACTGGATGGGAAATCCCAGGGGCTGAGAGCCAGTGAACATGGGGATAGTCCAGGAGGAATAGATAGCGAAGCAGAGGGCGTGCTGTGTCAAGGAAACAAGGAACGGGAAGTGTTGGGCCCAATATTGCGTGTAGGAATCTGATGAACTTGAACTGTCCAGTAAACTTTTACGTGTTGAAACGAATCAGATGTCCTTTGTTCTTTGTGCGGTGGTTCTGTAGATGGAGGCCTGGGGAAAGCGAAGGTCTACCTCCTACAAGTGAGTGTGATGCACCCCATACATGATAGTATATTGAGACTAGGACATGATTTTCCTGTAAAGTGCTGGGGAGATGTGAAGCAGCAGCTTGGTCATGGCTACAGCCTGTGGTCACTTTACATAACTATTTTAAAAAATAATTGTTACGGTCATGTGTGGATTATATGCGTTTCTTGGCAGCAGATTTTCCGCATCTAATGCAATCCTGTTGAGAAAATCTGCACGTAAAACTCAGGATACCCGCAAGAGAAATTGACATGTTGTGGATTTGAAACTCGCAGAGGGTCGGTTTATGCTAACTAAAAAAAACACAGTGGGCATGAGGCTTCTATAAATCCCATCCACTTTGCTGGAACTGTAAGACGTTGAAGCAAAAGTACACAGCGTCAAAAACTAGCCAAAAACTTCTTGTGGAAGCTTAACCTTATGGTGATGTTTACATAGCTGTAGTTGGACATTGTACTTACCCGAGTCTTTTCCGTCATTCGTTACATTATATACTGTGCCAGGACTTTGAATCACACAAATCAATTCATCAGATGAGCTGGTGGAGACGTTGCACGGGAGGGAGCCTGGAACATAAAGTGTATTCATCACAATGCTTCTATAAATTGTAAAGCAATCATGTCACAGCCATATCATATAAGAAGAACTGTAAAACCAGACAGATTGGTGGGTCAGAAGTCTAGAAAGCTGGGTGACCACCCTGGTGTAAGTCGTAATGGGACCACATTTGGTGTCACCCAGTGTTCCGAGGAACAGACATGATAAAGATAACTGCTGAAGAAGAAAAGTAAACACCTCATCAAATATTATCGTACCTATCTGTACTTGGTTTTCATTTGGGACAAGACTGAACCCAGAACCCGTCAGTGTGACTCGGGAACCTCCGTACAGGGATCCATATTGTGGGGAGATGCTGCTCACGTCCAGAATATATTCCACTGAGGCGTCAGTATCATTGCTGCGACAACATGGAGACAAACTGGAATAAGTCTACTGATCACTAGGACGTATTTATATGAGTCTTATTCACATTTGTATATTGAATGATGAGCTGTAATACCAAACTTAGCCATTTGGCGAGGGTGGTGCTCTTTCTGTAGGTTCTTTAGTAATGGGAAATTTAAAAAATTGTTAGTTTTTTTTAGAAAACCAAGATAACTGCAGTAAAAATGTATAAACTCCATGTACATGCTGACTTGGTTGACGGTCAGACCCGCACGCCCTTTCTTTGATGGCAGCAGACCATCCAATGTGCTGCTACTAATCCATAAAAGTACATGTAAGAGTTATTCATCAGCTTGAGAAGTTGTTGCAACCCCAATTGTATGACAAGAAGTGCTAAGGCTTCTTTCACACTTGCGTCGGTACGGGTCCATCGCTAAGCGTCGGCGCGATGTACCGACGCACGTTGTGAAAATTTGGCACAACGTGGCCAGCGGATGCAGTTTTTCAATGCATCCGCTGCCCATTGTAAAGTCCCAGGGAGGAGGGGGCGGAGTTCCGGCTGCGCATGCGCGGTAGGAAATGGCGGACCCGACGTACGAAAAAACGTTCCCTTGAACGTTTTTTGTGCCGACGGTCCGCCAAAACACGACGCATCCAGTGCATGAGGGACGCGACGTATGGCCATACATCGCGATCCGTCGGCAATACAAGTCTATGGGCAAAAAACGCATCCTGCAGGCACATTTGCAGGATGCGTTTTTTTTCCAAAACGACACATTGCGACGGATGCCAAACGACGCAAGTGTGAAAGTAGCCTTATTTGCACCTGTTTGAATTTGTTACCTGTATGAAACACACCTGGCCACACATTCAATCAATCACACTCCAATGTCTCCATCATGGCCAAGACCAAAGAGCTGTCTAAGGACACCAAGAACAAAATTGTAGACCTGCTCAAGTCAGGGATGGGCTACAGGACAATAGGCAAGCAGCTTGGTGAGAAGGCAACAACTGTTGGCACAATTATTAGAAAATGGAAGAAGCACAAGACGGCTGACAATCTTCTTCAGTCTGGAGCCCTATGCAGGATCTCGCCTCATGGGGTAAGGATGAGTCTGAGAAAGGTCAGAAATCAGCCCAGAACTACACCGGAGGACCTGGTCAATAAAATGAACATAGCTGGGACCACAGTCTCAAACATAACCGTTAGTAACACACTGCGCCGTCATGGATTAAAATCCTGAAGGGCACGCAAGGTCCCCCTGCTCACGCCAGCACATGTCCAGGCCCATTTAAAGTTCGCCAATGACCATCTGAATGTTCCATAGGAGACATAGGAGAAGGTAATTTTGTCAGTTAAGACCAAAACAGAAGTTTTTGTTATTAACTCCACTCGCCGTGTTTGGAGGAAGAATAAGGATGAGTATACTGTTGTACAAGAACACTGTTGAGAAACATGGTAGGGGAAACATCATACTTTTGGGGTGCTTTCCTGCAAAGGGGATGGGGTCATGTGTGGCAAGATTTTGGCCAACAATCTCCTTCCCTCAGTAAGAGCATTGAAGATGGGTCGTGGCTGGGTCTTCCAGCATGACAATGACCCATAACACACAGCCAGAGCAACTAAGGAGTGGCTCCGTAGGAAGCATATCAAACATGAAAGATATGGAGAAGATCTGTATGGAGGAGTGGGCCAAAATCCCTGCTACATTGTGTGAAAACTTGGTTAAGAGCTACAGGAAACGTCTGACCTCTGTAATTGCAAACAAAGGTTTCTGTACCAAATATTAAGTTCTGTTTCTCTATTGTATGAAATAATTACCGTATTTTTCGCACTATAAGATGCACTTTTTTGCCCAAAAATTATGGGGGAAAACGATGGTGCGTCTTATAGTTGGAATGTGCTTACAATTAGCGTGGTGGTAGCAAAAGTCAGGGGATTCTTCTGGTAGTCCGATGCTGCAGGGCGCTAATCTCACTCCCTTCCCAGCCTGGTGCAGCTGGTGCTGCAGGTTCGGCGGTGCTCGGTGGTGCGGGGGCTCCGGCGACATTTTGTGAAAGCCCGGAGCTCCCGCACTTCCATTGCCTCAATGCTGTGGCCTCTAGGAAAATGGCCGCTGGAGGCGACGCATGCACAGATTGAGATCTCGGCAATGAGATATCATCTCGAGATCTCTGGAGACGAGATCTCGGTGCCAAGATCTCAATATGCGCATGCCCTGCCTCCGGGGGATGATTATAGATAAGCAAACTTGTTTGGAAAATGTTCACCAATCTCAAAAAACACCTTATACTCACCTTAACACCTAATCCCCGATGCCCATATCACCTGGAAAAGAGAAAAAATAATAAAACACCATATCCTTCACCTATCCGCAGTAATCCATACTGCCCACGATGATTCAGATCACTTGTAGAGCAGTCACATCAGCTGATGCGATTGCTCTACCTGGCAGCCAGCGACACACTGACAGGAGCGTGTAATCACTCCTGCAGTGTGGTGTGTAGCGCTGAGCTGCTGTAAGTGAGGTAATTGGAGTTCATCTGATGAGCCCTGGTGACCTCACTTATGGCAGTAAGTTCTCACGCAGCAGAGGTGCCGAATGTGAGATCACTGGGGCTTATCACCTGATGAACTCTGGTGAACTTTCCCACCACAGCTCAGCGCTACACACTGTAGGAGTGATTACACGCTCCCGTCAGTGTGTCGCCGGGTAGAGCAGTCATATTAGTGACTACTCTACCAGTCATCAGGATTGTCTTGGGACATTATAGATTATGTCTTCACTTCAGACTGATGAGGAATATGTTGTTTATTATCTTAATTCATTTGCAGGGGACATTATTTAAAATAAAGAACGTTATTCTGGGTGTGGTTGTTTATACAATATCACTATGGGGTTAGTAATGGATATGTGTCTTATAGACGCCTCTCCAGAACTAAGCTGTGGGCTTGATGTCACCGGACAATACACAAGTGACATCAGCTGGTAGCTGCTATTTTTAGTCTGCAGGGGGCCAATATCAATGGCCTCTTACCAGCATGAGAATACAACCCCCAGCTGTCAGCTTTAGCTTGATTGGTTGTCAAAAATGGGGAGACCCCACGCTGCTTTTTTAAATTTGCCAGTTTTGCCTGGCTAGACATAAAAAATACAGGGAAACCCACCTCAATTTTTTAAAAATTATTTATTTATAGCGCAATTGATTGGTAAATTGATGCTACTTTTCCTGGTGTCTGCCCCTAATTTGAGCTTCTTTGTCAGCTTTTGCCCCCCTTGAAGGTGTTGTCTATGCATTTGGTTTTCCCTCTGTGAGGCAGTGAGGGGGATCATATCCAAAGGTCGATATGTATTCCCCAGGATGCGCACAGAAGCGTATTCAGGCGGCTGGAGTGCATTACAGTCACAGGCATAGCTGTGGTTGCAGTGCAAAATAAAAGTAAGTGTGGACCTGGTCAGTCAAGTTATTTGGCCAAGGCAATGTTTAGGAAAAACAAAAAAGGGCTTTTATTTTTTGAGCGAACTACAGGATGGTAGTGGTGTGGTTCGCTCCCTCCATCTGGGTCTTACAAGTGGTCTCGGATACGGACTGTTTTTGATGCCTCAGGTGCGATTCGGATGATACCATTTGCTTTCCATTTGTAAGTTTTCTTTTGGACATTAAAGACATTTTGCTTTGAACTTTCCTGTGGTCCCTGCCTGTCGCACTACACCTCCCATTAAATTAAATGCGGTTTGTCCTGATGAATAGGTATGATCACCTTGAACGCATTGACAAATAAAACCGCATCCATACCGCTTCTGGTCTCCTATTGTATATTGGATCCTAGGCAGCACGAGTTTTATATCCACTTTCATCTCCAAGTTTGCTTACTATCTGGTTGGTGGATATGCAGCTGCAGTCTTTGCTTAAAAGCTAATAAAGGGGTTGTGACTTTCACAACTCTCCCAGATGAGCAAATATCGTTTTACTCTTTCCTTTATAATCTGGATAAGACCCTCTTGCGCTTATTGTCATTCCAGTTTTTATCTATACAATGATCCAAAATAATGTGTCAACTTCTCACAAAGGTGGACTCTTTCTAGAATTTCTCACTACCAAACAGGTTGACTTCATGTGTCCCATTCATCCAACCTTTTATTCTCTTCCCAAAACTCACAAATTAGTATTTCCTCCTCAACTAAGGCCCATAGTGTCAGTCATTAATTACCTTAAAACGTATGTACCTGGGTGGATGCAAAGCTACAAATTTAAATAAAAAAGAGCACCGGGACATATACAGGATAGTAAGTATGTATTACAGATTATGTCTACCATGGTATGGATGTCATCTTGGCTCATCTTGACACTTGACTCACCTGTGACGTTACGCCCCTTTATTTTGCAAACTGTTTATATATGAAGTACAGCCCTTACTCTATCACTTACAGGACTTTTTGATATTGTTTTTTTCTATTTCCTTAACAATAATTATTTTATTTATAATAATAATTAATATTTACAAGGATGTTCCACAGGAGCCAAGTTCTCCATCTATAGCTAAAATTTATGTCAACTGCTAGGAGGAAATGTTTATCTTTGATGTGGACAACTTTTCTGCTTCATACATTAACTGGAAATTACACTTTAGGCCTCATTCACATGTCCATGTTTAAATTCACACGTGAAAAAAAGGTGCAAGTGTCATCTGAGAGTGATCAGTGTTTTGGATCTGAGTGGCATCAGCGTTTTGATCCAAGAGTCATCAATGTTTTGGATCCGAGAGTCATCAGTGTTTTGATCCGAGAGTCATCAGTGTTTTGGATCCGAGAGTCATCAGTGTTTTGGATCCGAGAGTCATCAGTGTTTTTGATACGAGAGTCATCAGTGTTTTGGATCCGAGAGTCATCAGTGTTTTGGATCTGAGTGGCATCAGTATTTTGGATCTGAGTGGCATCAGTGTTTTGGATCTGAGTGGCATCAGTGTTTTGGATCCGAGAGTCATCAGATCAGTGTTTTGGATCCGAGAGTCAACAGTGTTTTGGATCCGAGAGTCATCAGTGTTTTTGATACGAAAGTCATCAGTGTTTTGGATCCGAGAGTCATCAGTGTTTTTGATACGAGAGTCATCAGTGTTTTGGATCCGAGATTCATCAGTGTTTTGGATCTGACTGGCATCAGTATTTTGGATCTGAGTGGCATCAGTGTTTTGGATCTGAGTGGCATCAGTGTTTTGGATCTGAGAGTCATCAGTGTTTTGGATCCAAGAGTCATCAGATCAGTGTTTTGGATACGAGAGTCAACAGTGTTTTGGATCCGAGAGTCATCAGTGTTTTGGATACAAGAGTCAACAGTGTTTTGGATCCGAGAGTCATCAGTGTTTTGGATCTGAGAGTTATCAGTGTTTTGGATCTGAGAGTTATCAGTGTTTTGGATCCGAGAGTCATCAGTGTTTTGGATCCGAGAGTCATCAGTGTTTTGGATCCGAGAGTCATCAGTGTTTTGGATCCGAGAGTCATCAGTGTTTTGGATCTGAGTGGCATCAGTGTGTTGGATCCGAGAGTCATCAGTGTTTTGGATCCGAGAGTCATCAGTGTTTTGGATACGAGAGTCATCAGTGTTTTAGATACGAGAGTCATCAGTGTTTTGGATCCAAGTGTCATTAGTATTTCATTACTGTTTTTCACATATGAATAAATAAATAAGTTACAAAGCTTTTCCTGTTCATTCAATGTTAATCACGGACAGCTCACAGCTTGTACACTGGTGACATCCGTGTGCTGTATGTGATTTTTTACGGACCCATAGACTTGAATCGGTACTTTTCATTTCTCTTATCGAGCTAAAACTTTAAGTCAAACTTTTATCAAGCTAAAAAGAGGTAAAAGTGTTATTTCTTTCTGGCTTGATAAAGAGAACTTGGTTCCCCGAAACAATAATTATATTTTAGAAAATACCATTTTTTAAGAAGTTTTTATTTGTGCTGTATCAACTATTTCTTTGGAAACGTACTAACAGGACCGACTTTCCTGTATTGGTCCTGTGCACCTATCAGCCCGGGGTTACCTATATAATTAGGAGATTGAGCTGATGAAATGTTTTTCTTGGCTCTCCAAACATGTTAATCATCTTGCAAAATTGACATCAAATAACCAAAAACATAAATACCTGCTAATTGCAAATCCCCAGTTTTCGATGTGTACGAAGATGTTGTACTTCCCGTGAGGAAGTGCAGGGAGACTACATGTTATATTAGTCGGAGTCCACTCCAGAATTTGACACGTCTCATTCTTAATAAAAACAGCACTGACCGCTGACTGATTTTGGAAGTCAAAGCCTAAAATGGTCAAGGTTGTGTTCCCCAAGACACTACAAGTGTTTGGGTAAATATTAGTGATGGTTGGTGCCAAAATAGAAGTGAAATTGAAGGCATCCTGTAAGGTCCCAATAAGTCCATTGGTAAAAACAACAACATCAGCATTTTCTTCTAGTCCCTGAAAAAAATAACATTATTTATGTAATATGGACACATTTTATCATTGGTAGGTAACCCCCAAGACGTATACCCCCTTTGTTTCTCCAAACACAACTTAGATTATGAGTTCATGGTGATTTTAAGGGATAATTTCATGTGGACAACCCTGATCTATTTGGAAAGACGTTGATGCAACCTTTGCAGGAAGGAAGCCTGTATTTATGATTGTAAATTGTGATTTGACAAGGGGTATCCACATTTTTGAAAAAAAATATATATGTGAAAAGAAGCTACAAACCAATTAAAAAAAAAAATAAAAACATCACTTGTAACTAGAAACTACTAATATTGATAAAGCAAAGTCCGTAACGTTGACTTACTGCAGAGGTGCGACAAGCGATCATACTCAGATTGGCGAAGACCACAGCACATCCACTGCTACCAAGTTCTACTGTTGAGTCATTACTAAACCCAAAGCCACGAAGTGTTACCAGCGTGCCTCCTAGAAAGAAAGCAGATTTATAATGATAGAGGAGCAGGACTACACAAAGTAAAAATCTAAATGAAAACTCTCATCTCATTGGTCAGGATAATAGAGGAAGTTGCTTTTTTACCCTCTTAACAATGAAAACTATGTAGATTCAAACCACTCACTGGTAAGAGATCTCGTAACTGCATTATTTTTCTTAACGCACAATAGTCACGTACTGATTCTTAATATACAGACTAAGGCCAACAGAACATTTGCTTCTTGTACCTTTGTGTCGTTTGTCATCTCCATCTGCAGTTCCAACTTCACATAGCAGAATAGGTGGTCCAATTCTTTTACTGCTGAAACTACATTTCCCTGCAGCACCCTACTTGTCTTCAGTGCTGCAGACCCCACCCTCTCTTGTGTGTCCCTAACTAGCTCGAACCTTTTGTGTATCATCAATGTAATCTAAGTGTAGAATTCACTTTTTGCTTCTGTGCACTCTCTGCTCCTGTACATTACCCAGTCTGATCAGTATGTTTTTACATCATTGTTAACTGGTTTCTAGCAGAGCTCAACTCTCCTGCATTCCTCCACAATGGAGCTTGTAATAATGAAGCTGTTCAGACCTAAGCTGTGTTTATTTCCTGTTGCTGAGAGACCAGTGAGGTGAAGGTACAAATGCCAATGTGCATATATGCACATGTCATATCTTCTGCCATAGGCATCAGCATTGGCAGTTTCACATACATCATTGATTGGTCAGCAGCAGGCAACAAACACATCTCAGCTTGGCACTGCCCACTTATTACAATCTTCGTTGTGGAGGAGTGCAGAAGAGTTGAGCCCTACTAGAAACCACCTAACAATAATGTAAAACCACAAAGGCAGCTACATTGATGTAGACTGTAGAAGATAAAAATCGGTCTGGCAGTGTACTGTACAGGAGCAGAAAGTATAGAGGAACATAGAGTGTATTCTAAAATGTATTCCATGGCCTGGAATGATATTCTTTCATGGGTGATTTATGCAAAACGGGAAAAATCTAAAAATGAGTTATGTTTGCCCAAAATAATAATGTATGTGAACATTATAATAACAGCACATTGTAATTTGGGGAATAACCTTAAATCAGATTTATAGGTGATTTGACAACAAGATGCTTCTATACAAAAGATAGGGTCTGATTCTGTATTCTGATTTTGTGTATTGCTGCTAATTTAAATTTGAATTTCCTGAAAGAACAGGATGCGTTAGTCTCAAATAACCTCAGTACCCAATGTGACTATTGCAAGATTTCTATTTTTAATTTTTCTTTTTATTGCACATCGTGATATTCAAAATAGTAAAAATGACACATTTCCTTAATAAATTAAATAAAGGGTTTGGTTTTGTTTTCCAAAAACATCACATTTTTTGTTTTTAAAATTCTGTGCCAAATTTTCCTTAAAGAGTATTTCCATTATAATTATATATTGTTATAATTCATATTCTAACATGTAATAGTGTGGCGCCCCCACCGCCGCAGGGCCGAGGGGTACCCGGTACCGGGCCTACGAGTCTCTGCTTCTGGGGGTTGTCACGGCGGCTAGGCCCCGGTCCGTGACCCTGCCGCGGGGCGCACAGTAAATAATAGGTGTGGATGTTGGTGGTGCAGTTGTGGGGTGCAGGTCGCGGTAAATAACGAGGACACCAGGTTGCAGTCTCTTTACCTCTTTACTGGAGATCTCTGAGTCCTCAGTCCAGAATATGGTTCACCAGGCTGCGCAAGTCCGGCCGGTCCAATGGCACCTTCAGAGTTCACTTCACAGGTGGAAATCGGTGCCTTCCTTCTTAGCGCTATGTGTTGTAGTCCTTCCCTGCTATGCTTACGGAAAGTACCCCACAACCGTTGTGTCTGTTTCTTAAGTTCCCTCACAACTCGATTAAATGATGTTCTTCTAATCTTCCGTCCCTTCCTGATGTTACAGTTAGAACGGCACCCGTTTGTCGGATAGGCCTGGAGTTCTTCCGGGACCCTAGAGACGCCCCTCTCCCGCAATTGCCTCCCAAGACTTCATAGGTGATATGTGTTAGACAGCCCGCCTTAAACTGACTGTCCTGCCGCTGTTTAGAGTATTGCTTGAAGCTGGTTATTGTAATACTCCCTCGGCGTTCCGGCCACCGGTAGTGCGCCTCAGTAGGATGTTGCTCCGGTCTTACAGCACGACCCCTACTGGTATTCTCCTATTGCTTGATCTCGTTTCTCACTCAGCACAATCTATCTCGCTTCTAGTCCTTTCTTGGGTCCCGCCGCTTCCCGGAGCTGGCGCGGACCCGTTACGTTCTTTTCAATGCCAAGCCTCTGTCAGGATCCCACCCCTGACAGAGACCCTACTGTCTCTTCTTCCACAACACCCTCTGCCACTAGGTGTTGCTTCGTCCAATCCAGTCAGCTTTCTGATCTAACTTCCTGCCTGACCCCCAGTTTACCCACTATGGTGGGGAGTGGCCTAATGAATAGAACCCTTAGCTCCCCCCGGAGGCCCGGCTGTGAAATGTATTGGTGTCTGTGATACCTGATCAGATGAACTCCTTCAGTGCCATCGGACGCACCGTAGCTCCCCATAGTGGCGGAGCCACAGTACTGCAACGACCAGGACTCTGGGGCGCTGCACTCCCCCCTGGTTAAACACAGTACTCCGGGACTGGGAAGAAAACAACAATACAAGTTAGCAAAAAGACATACAGTTTTGTTGAGTGCAATAACAATAAGCATATTTGAACAGAGCTTCCCTTTATGGGAGGTGAGGACACTTGAACGTTACAAACATGGTAAAATATCATAGCAACATGCTATAATTAACTTTTCTTACCCAACCGGGTATTCTACTAAGTGCAAAAATTGTTGAACAATAATTTAACTTTGCCTTTAAGGACATACACTCTGAATCCACTAAAGACCTTCCTATAATCACATTATAAGGTATTTTAACTTTTTCATTCTCCTTCTTTAAATCTGCAGGACCGCCTGTCCTATCGGCACCAGACCTACTGCCTCTCCTTTCAGTTACAGGACCGCCCCGTTCAGCCAGGGCCTACTGCCTTTTCAACTACTATACACAGTATAGAACATAACATTACTTTCAGTTTAAGAGCACTAAGTCATCTCTTCATGACTCCTATGAGGACTCAGGGTTTACCTTCTATCCTAACGTTCTATCAGCATTATCAAAACATTTTCTATCACACATTAAGCCTTCTCATTATCTTTCTTTCTATCATGCATGCTGGACACCATGTCTATCCCTACGGGTCCACTGCATCCTTCTTCTATCTTTCACCTTTTTCTTCTCAAATAACATCATTAACATTTCTTCACAATTAACCAATTGAACACATATAACTTCCTCGTGCAAACATTATCACTAGTGTTGAGCATTCCGATACTGCAAGTATCGGGTATCGGCCGATACTTGCTGTATCGGAATTCCGATACCGAGATCCGATATTTTTGTGATATCGGGTATCGGTATCGAAACAACATTAATGTAAAAATGTGTAAAAGAGAGAATTAAAATAAAAAATATTGCTACACTCACCTCTCCGACGCAGCCTGCACCTTACCGAGGGAAGCGGCAGCGTTCTTTGTTTAAAATTCGCGCTTTTCTTTCCTTTACGTGAGTCCCGGCTTGTGATTGGTTGCGTGCCGCCCATGTGACCGGGACGCAACCAATCACAGCAAGCCGTGACGTAATTTCAGGTCCTTCAGGATTTTAAAATTACGTTCCGGCGTTGTGATTGGTTGCGTCGCAGTCACATGGGCGACGCAACCAATCACAGCAAGCCGTGACGTAATTTCAGGTCCTTAAGGATTTTAAAATTACGTCCCGGCTTTGTGATTGGTTGCGTCGCAGTCACATGGGAGACGCAACCAATCACAAGCCGTGACGTCACGGGAGGCTGGACACGCGCGCATTTTAAAATGGGCGCGTGTCCAGCCTCCCGTGACGTCCCGGCTTGTGATTGGTTGCGCCGCGATCAACCAATCACAAGCCGGGAGGCTGGACACGCGCGCATTTTAAAATTTTAAAATGCGCGCGTGTCCAGCCTCCCGGCTTGTGATTGGTTGACCGCGGCGCAACCAATCACAAGCCGGGACGTCACGGGAGGCTGGACACGCGCCCATTTTAAAATTTTAAAATGCGCGCGTGTCCAGCCTCCCGGCTTGTGATTGGTTGACCGCGGCGCAACCAATCACAAGCCGGGACGTCACGGGAGGCTGGACACGCGCCCATTTTAAAAAGCGCGCGTGTCCAGCCTCCCGTGACGTCACGGCTTGTGATTGGTTAATGGCGGCCATGTTGCCGGGACGCGGACCAATCACAGCAAGCCGTGACGTAATTTCGTCACGGCTTGCTGTGATTGGTCCGCGTCCCGGCAACATGGCGCCGTGACCAATCATAAGCCGGGACGTCACTGGAGGCTGGACACGCGCGCTTTTTAAAAAGCGCGCGTGTCCAGCCTCCCGTGACGTCACGGCTTGTGATTGGTTAATGGCGGCCATGTTGCCGGGACGCGGACCAATCACAGCAAGCCGTGACGTAATTTCGTCACGGCTTGCTGTGATTGGTCCGCGTCCCGGCAACATGGCCGCCCTGACCAATCACAAGCCGGGACTTCACGTAACCAAGTAAAAGCGCGAATTTTAAACAAACAACGCTGCCGGTTCCCTCGCTGAGGTCCAGGCTGCGTCGGACAGGTGAGTATAGCGATATTTTTTATTTTAATTCTTTCTTTTACACATTTATATGGATCCCAGGGCCTGAAGGAGAGTTTCCTCTCCTTCAGACCCTGGGAACCATCAGGAATACCGTCCGATACTTGAGTCCCATTGACTTGTATTGGTATCGGGTATCGGTATCGGATTGGATCCGATACTTTGCCGGTATCGGCCGATACTTTCCGATACCGATACTTTCAAGTATCGGACGGTATCGCTCAACACTAATTATCACTCTTCTCTCATCAACATTATTGCTACTTGTCTTAAGCAATATTACTATCAAAATGCGACAAATGAACATCCCCTTTAAGAGGGGATCAAGTCTTTCTGAGGTAGTTCGTCTTTTCAGACTACCAGTCCATGCTCAGCAAAGGTTCCAGTGCGGTATCTTCGCAAAGAGTCCTTCTTTAAGTATTACCAGCAGGGAGCTCCTTTAAGAAGGTGCAAACTATTTACAAGCAGTTTGTATCATGCACTGTTCATGATTCAGCAGTTTTTATAACATTGTGGAACAAAAAAGCAAAAATGAAAGTGAAAGCAAAAATAAAAAGCAATAGGGATCCCGGGTAAACAAAGGGATCCCTTTAAGAGTTAACCCAGGACGGGTTTTAGCAGCAAAACAGCAAGGAAATAAACAGTTAACTATTTACAGTTTCAGGTTTCCGAGGCTTAGTTGGACGGCTTCCAGGGCTGCACCTGGCACTTAACCCTTCTCGGCCTGGGAAAAGTGAGGTCCAGGGTTACACCCAGTGCTGGACAAACGCCGTTAATCCGTCTTTCATGTATGGTTAAATCATGCGCAGCGATGGAGGTCTGCGCAGCTTGAGTAGGGGCATTTGTTGCAGCAGAGGTAGAGGCTGCTGCAAGATCAGTCACTGGAACGGGGTCAGCAGCTGTGGCACCAGCAGTCACGGGAGTGGTGTCAGTCATCAGGGCAGGGTCGTCCTTCATACCTGCTTCAGATGCGGTCCCTCCGGTGCCGGTCTGCTCTGCCTCCGCTGGGATCTGGAACGCTGGTTGCGGGGCCTTGCGCTGCGGCGTTGTCATCTCTGCTCGCAGCATACCCCTTCCCGGCAGCGCCTTGCTTTCCAGCTTCGGAGCGCTGGGACTTCTTTCCTGCTCCGGACCAGATGAGGCTGCCGACAGATGTCCGGTGAGGCTCCTGATGATGGCCTTCTTCCACCCGGCCTCGGTGCTCAGCTGCGTCCGCCGGGGTCGGTCGCCGAGCTCGTCCACTCCGGCCTGCAGGAATTCAGCATCAGCGGTGGAGGCCTGGTTGCGGTGCCCCTCCGGGTAGCTGGGGGAGTCCTCGGCTCCGACCCCACGCTCCGGCTCCGGGTGGCTCGCCATGGCGTCCTCCATGTCTCTGACTTCTTCTTCCTGGTCCTTTTCCCGCTCTCTCCTTCGTGGGCGGTTTCGTTTTCTCTGTCTCTGCCCACCATTGAGGATCAGGAGGCGGATCTCGGCTGCTGACGGACACGTCCTCAAGGGGCTGAGATATTTAGACTGGGCGGCCATTGTCTTTCGCGCTCTTCAGCTTGTTCACGCCCACTTCCACGCCCTTCTTCTTCTCCTGCACTCTCCTTAGCGCTGTAATGGCGGCGGTTTTGGCGCGAACTTTTGGCGGCAAGTGACAATCCACAGTCTTTGCAATAAAGCACAGTCCAAGCACAGTAAATCACAGTTCCAAGGCACACATGACCTGATTCTTCAGGCTTAAGTAGATCCTGTTCGTGGCGCCAAGTAGTGGCGCCCCCACCGCCGCAGGGCCGAGGGGTACCCGGTACCGGGCCTACGAGTCTCTGCTTCTGGGGGTTGTCACGGCGGCTAGGCCCCGGTCCGTGACCCTGCCGTGGGGCGCACAGTAAATAATAGGTGTGGATGTTGGTGGTGCAGTTGTGGGGTGCAGGTCGCGGTAAATAACGAGGACACCAGGTTGCAGTCTCTTTACCTCTTTACTGGAGATCTCTGAGTCCTCAGTCCAGAATATGGTTCACCAGGCTGCGCAAGTCCGGCCGGTCCAATGGCACCTTCAGAGTTCACTTCACAGGTGGAAATCGGTGCCTTCCTTCTTAGCGCTATGTGTTGTAGTCCTTCCCTGCTATGCTTACGGAAAGTACCCCACAACCGTTGTGTCTGTTTCTTAAGTTCCCTCACAACTCGATTAAATGATGTTCTTCTAATCTTCCGTCCCTTCCTGATGTTACAGTTAGAACGGCACCCGTTTGTCGGATAGGCCTGGAGTTCTTCCGGGACCCTAGAGACGCCCCTCTCCCGCAATTGCCTCCCAAGACTTCATAGGTGATATGTGTTAGACAGCCCGCCTTAAACTGACTGTCCTGCCGCTGTTTAGAGTATTGCTTGAAGCTGGTTATTGTAATACTCCCTCGGCGTTCCGGCCACCGGTAGTGCGCCTCAGTAGGATGTTGCTCCGGTCTTACAGCACGACCCCTACTGGTATTCTCCTATTGCTTGATCTCGTTTCTCACTCAGCACAATCTATCTCGCTTCTAGTCCTTTCTTGGGTCCCGCCGCTTCCCGGAGCTGGCGCGGACCCGTTACGTTCTTTTCAATGCCAAGCCTCTGTCAGGATCCCACCCCTGACAGAGACCCTACTGTCTCTTCCTCCACAACACCCTCTGCCACTAGGTGTTGCTTCGTCCAATCCAGTCAGCTTTCTGATCTAACTTCCTGCCTGACCCCCAGTTTACCCACTATGGTGGGGAGTGGCCTAATGAATAGAACCCTTAGCTCCCCCCGGAGGCCCGGCTGTGAAATGTATTGGTGTCTGTGATACCTGATCAGATGAACTCCTTCAGTGCCATCGGACGCACCGTAGCTCCCCATAGTGGCGGAGCCACAGTACTGCAACGACCAGGACTCTGGGGCGCTGCAATAGCATAACATATAGTACCATATATAAAATGCATAAAATAGAATATAACAGGACTAGTCTAAAGTAGAGGATAAAGGATCTACTTAAGTACCTGCAGAGCTTCCTGATGATGGAGTGATTGAAGAGACAATGATCTGACTAGTAAAAGTCAGATTTCCTCCTTGAGAATCTGCAAATCCAAGCTCTGCAATATACACTGAGATCGGGAACGTCCCAGCACTTGCTTTCTCAACCTGACATCGTATCATAGTATCTACATGTAAAATACACCCAGAAAAAAAGACCACATTAACTTACACTGAATAAATTATATATATATGACCTGTGATACTATACATGTAATTATCATTAATAATATGCCTACGTGGTGAGCAGCCGATTGCCGTGGGTCCACTTTCTGATAATATCAGTAATCAGCAGGGGCCAGTTACAAACAGTGGCCACTACAGGGGAAATTTAGTATTGCATGCGGTCAATGTAAATAAATGTGTGACCAGGTAGAGTCTACCAGAGTTGGAGCTCCTCATATTTAGTGACTTTCCACTTTGACTAAAAGAGCCAGTTCTGAGTGAAGGTCCCTCTCTTTAACGTACATATTTCCCATGTTTGGCTTTTTCTTTAACTCCTGTGATATGTGTGACCACCTTTCCATTCGTACTCCAGTGGAATATGGCGACTGGCCTATCCAGTTGTACTATTTATTTTTAGTAACATCCATTTTTGAGTAATATGACACAACTATAGGTTTGTCCTTTACATCATATCGAAATCTCAAGATTCTGGAGGCACAAATTGTGTAGTACCTTAGATGCCACCCATCAGGTAGACACTGCCCAACTGTGCGTGTCGTCTTATCATTTCTACAGCAAAGTTTATATATTACACATATAAACTTTAAGACAACCAAGTTAACAACAGTTAAAAGATAGGGGGTCTTGAGTCGGGGTCCTCATCTATGATGTGTCCTATGCTTAGCTGTTTTTGTAAGTCCTTTAGACCTGTGAATGTGCATGGCCACCTCATCATTCCTTCTCAATCTGGATGTTGCAGTCTGCGACAGCTCTAACAGGTGGAGCAAGGGTCAGTTGACTCTCATTTTGACAATGTGTTCAGGTCCCATAGGTGAGACTATAATAAGCTGACGTCATATCCTGTCTAAGATAAGAATACTATTTTAACTTACCAGTGAGGTCAAGAATGGTGCAAGTGATATTTCCGGCGGTCACATAGGTTGTGTCATTGGCAGTACTGTTAGAAAATCCAGTCCCATTGATTATCAAGAACTCTTCTTCTCCATTGACATCTAAAATGAAATAGTTATTACCATACTGGCCATTGTCGTCAGAATGAACTGCTCTTGAAAGAAGAACTCCACCTTTGAACCGGAGATCACAACAGTCCGTCATTGGATTGTTTCTACATCAAACATTAAGTATCTGTCCAAACATTCCACCTTTTCTTGCACTAATTTTGAGTTACATACTTTGTCTTGTCATCTACTAGAAATACACACAAGGTCAAAATTGTTGGTGCCCCTGGCTTAATGACAGAAAAACCCACAATGGTCACAGAAATAACTTGAATCTGATAAAAGTAATAATAAATAAAAGATCTATGAAAATTAACAAATGAAAGTCAGACATTGCTTTTCAACCATGCTTCAACAGAATATAAAAAAAATAAAACTCATGAAATAGGCTTGGACAGAAATGATGGTACCCTTAACTGAATATTTTGTTGCACAACCTTTTGAGGCAATCACTGCAATCAAACGATTCCAGTAACTGTCAATGAGACTTCTGCACCTCTCGACAGGTATTTTGGCCACTCCTCAAGAGCAAACTGCTCTAGTTGTCTCGTGTTTGAAGATTGCCTTTTCCAGACGGCATGTTTCATCTCTTACGAAAGATGCTCAATAGGATTTAGGTCAGGGCTCATAGAAGGCCACTTCAGAATAGTCCAATGTTTTCCTCTTAGCCATTCTTGGGTGTATTTAGCTGTGTGTTTTGGGTCATTATCCTGTTTCAAGACCCATGACCTGTGACTGAGACCAAGCTTTCTGACACTGGGCAGCACATTTCTCTCTAGAATCCCTTGACAGTCTTGAGATTTCATTGTACCATGCACAGATTCTAGACACCCTGTGCCAGATACAGCAAAGCAGCCCCAGAACATAACAGAGCCTCCTCCATGTTTCACAGTAGGGACAGTGTTCTTTTCTTGAACTGCTTAATTTTTCCATCTGGGAACATAGAGCTGATGTACATTGCCAAAAAGTTTAATTTTTGTCTCATCTGTCCATAGGACATTCTCCCAGAATCTGTGTGGCTTGTCAACATGTAGTTTGGCAAATTCCAGTCTGGCTTTTTTATGACTTTTTTTCAACAATGGTGTCCCCCTTGGTTGTCTCCCATGAAGTCCCCTTTGGCTCATACAACGACGGATGGTGCGATCTGACACTGATGTTCCTTGAGATTGAAGTTCACCTTTAATCTGTTTAGAAGTTTTTCTGGGCTCTTTTGTTACCATTCGTAATATCCATCTCTTTGATTTGTCATCAATTTTCCTCCTGCGGCCATGTCCAGGGAGGTTGGCTACAGTCCCATGGATCTTACATTTCTGAATAATATGTGCAACTGTAGTCACAGGAACATCAAGCTGCTTGGAGATGGTCTTATAACTTTTACCTTTAACATGTTTGTCTATAATTTTCTTTCTAATCACCTGAGACAACTCTTTCCTTCACTTCCTCTGGTCCATGTTGAGACACACCATGTCACCAAACAGCACAGTGAGTATCTGTAGCCCTACAGGCCCACTCACTGATTCCAAGATTGTAGACACCTGTGATGCTAGTTAGTGGACACACTGTGATTTAACATGTCCCTTTTGTCACATTATTTTCAGGGGTACCATCATTTCTGTCCATGCCTATTTCATGAGTTTTATTTTTTTTTTTTATTCTGTGGAAGCATGGTTGAAAAGCAATGTCTGACGTTCATTTGTTCATTTTCATAGATCTTTTATTTATTATTACTTTTGTCAGATTCAAGTTAGTTCTGTGACCATTGTGGGTTTTTCTGTCATTAAATGAGGGGTACCAACAATTTTGACCATGTGGGTAGATTGTCTGAGCTCAGGTGAAAATGATACAATCAAAGCCATACACGTTAAATTTATATTGACCAGTCCTGGTCATTTTGGGTGGAATCAGATGATGTAATGGGTATGAAGGCAGCATGACAAATGTCAACTTTGATCAATTTATATTTTAAATAATACCCTAAACATAGGAAAAATGTTTGTACATCCATATTTACCCATATTCACAGAATAGATGATTGGCGTATGTTTCTGATCCCAGGTGTAGTCACAGTTTCCGGAACACTTTGAAGGGATCCCATTTATGTAGACTTCAACCTAAAATATTTCAAGTATGGATATATTGTCAAAACTGAACAACTACCGCAACCCCCCAAAAAAATAATTAAAGTAAAATTAAATTTCAAGATTTTGACCCCTATTCATCAAAACAATTTTGCCAGAATTTTGCCGTAAGTTGCTTTGAAAAGTTGCAAAATGTTTGTGAAACTAGAGGTTGCACAAAATCTTAGGACTTTTGACATTTTCATGCCAGCTTCTCCCATCTCTTACAAAATGGTTAAAGCTGGGGTGAGATGGGGGCAAGACGGGGACGTAATGTTATCGTTTCTCTAATTCATGAAGAGATATGGCGTTCCTTACACCAGGAATCTTTCTCCATTCCCTCAATGGAGTAAGATTTGTGATGAGCCACACTGAGGCGCATGCCGCTAGTTAGATGCTCTTGATTCATTTAATAATAGCAGGATCCAATCTATCCACATAAATGTAAGCTTCAATATAGGAGTGAATTCACATTAGGTAGGTTCCCAGGAATGAGAATCGCCTTATCGTGGCTGCTGTGCACACATCAATAGGCAAATTTATCTGCTAAGTATTCACAATTTTTTCCTGGGGATATTAACTGTGTGAGACAGGTAATGACTGACAGCCCGCTCTCTTGATCTACATGTCTCACGCTGATAACACCTCCTTTCATTTAAAGTAATCTTGGGAGGCAGATTGTCAGGGAAATCTATGTCCGGCCCATAGATCTTAACAGCTCATTTACATATTTTAATAATGTGGATGTCTCTGGAATATGACATCGGATCACTGATATCAAGGCATCATCTTATTCAACTTTCTATGACATACAGTGGGGCAAAAAAGTATTTAGTCAGTCAGCAATAGTGCAAGTTCCACCACTTAAAAAGATGAGAGACGTCTGTAATTTACATCATAGGTAGACCTCAACTATGGGAGACAAACTGAGACAAAAAAATCCAGAAAATCACATTGTCTGTTTTTTTATCATTTTATTTGCATATTATGGTGGAAAATAAGTATTTGGTCAGAAACAAAATTTCATCTCAATACTTTGTAATATATCCTTTGTTGGCAATGACAGAGGTCAAACGTTTTCTGTAAGTCTTCACAAGGTTGCCACACACTGTTGTTGGTATTTTGGCCCATTCCTCCATGCAGATCTCCTCTAGAGCAGTGATGTTTTTGGCTTTTCGCTTGGCAACACGGACTTTCAACTCCCTCCAAAGGTTTTCTATAGGGTTGAGATCTGGAGACTGGCTAGGCCACTCCAGGACCTTGAAATGCTTCTTACAAAGCCACTCCTTCGTTGCCCTGGCGGTGTGCTTTGGATCATTGTCATGTTGAAAGACCCAGCCACGTTTCATCTTCAATGCCCTTGCTGATGGAAGGAGGTTTGCACTCAAAATCTCACGATACATGGCCCCATTCATTCTTTCATGTACCCGGATCAGTCGTCCTGGCCCCTTTGCAGAGAAACAGCCCCAAAGCATGATGTTTCCACCACCATGCTTTACAGTAGGTATGGTGTTTGATGGATGCAACTCAGTATTCTTTTTCCTCCAAACACGACAAGTTGTGTTTCTACCAAACAGTTCCAGTTTGGTTTCATCAGACCATAGGACATTCTCCCAAAACTCCTCTGGATCATCCAAATGCTCTCTAGCAAACTTCAGACGGGCCCAGACATGTACTGGCTTAAGCAGTGGGACACGTCTGGCACTGCAGGATCTAAGTCCATGGTGGCGTAGTGTGTTACTTATGGTAGGCCTTGTTACATTGGTCCCAGCTCTCTGCAGTTCATTCACTAGGTCCCCCCGCGTGGTTCTGGGATTTTTGCTCACCGTTCTTGTGATCATTCTGACCCCATGGGGTGGGATTTTGCGTGGAGCCCCAGATCGAGGGAGATTATCAGTGGTCTTGAATGTCTTCCATATTCTAATTATTGCTCCCACTGTTGATTTCTTCACTTCAAGCTGGTTGGCTATTGCAGATTCAGTCTTCCCAGCCTGGTGCAGGGCTACAATTTTGTTTCTGGTGTCCTTTGACAGCTCTTTGGTCTTCACCATAGTGGAGTTTGGAGTCAGACTGTTTGAGGGTGTGCACAGGTGTCTTTTTATACTGATAACAAGTTTAAACAGGTGCCATTACTACAGGTAATGAGTGGAGGAAAGAGGAGACTCTTAAAGAAGAAGTTACAGGTCTGTGAGAGCCAGAAATCTTGATTGTTTGTTTCTGACCAAATACTTATTTTCCACCATAATATGCATATAAAATGATAAAAAAAACAGACAATGTGATTTTCTGGATTTTTTTGTCTCAGTTTGTCTCCCATAGTTGAGGTCTACCTATGATGTAAATTACAGACGCCTCTCATCTTTTTAAGTGGTGGAACTTGCACTATTGCTGACTGACTAAATACTTTTTTGCCCCACTGTATATGCCCATATAGACAGCTTAGCATGGTTGATCCTACTGACAGATTCCATTTAAAGGGGCTTTCACACCATAGACATCAAATCTTCTAAAATGACTATTAAATATAGTAAAAAGTGAGAAAAAAGTTTTAAAAAATATGAAAAATAGAAAAAAAAAACAAAACAAAAAATTATCCGACTTTTGCCCCATTAAAAATAAAATGATTGAAAAAAATACACATATTTGGTATCGCTGCATTTGCAAAAGTCTGATCTATGAAAATATTAAAATAAATTAATCCGATCGGTAAACAGCACAACGAGAAAATAAATCAAAATGCCAGAATTCCTTTTTTTGACTGCTGCAAAATTGCATTAAATTGCAATAAGATGCGATCAAAACATCATATCTACCCCAAAATTGTATCAATATAAAAGTAAACTCAGTGCACAAAAAATTAGCCCTCACATATCCCCATATCACGGAAAATGAAACCTTTACGTGTCTCCGAAAATAGTGACATAAGCAAATCTTTTTTTCTTACAATTTTTCTTTTAAAAAAAAATGAACGGTGTCATTCAAAATTACAACTCGTCCCGCAAAAAAACAAGCTTTCGTATGGCTATGGAGACGGAAAAATAAAAAAAAGTTATGGCTCCTGGAATAAGAAGAAAAAATAAAACCACAAAAATAGAAAATTTCAAGGTTGTAAAGAGCATATTTTGCACCCTATTATTACAACACCATCTTTACAAGTATCAGTATACAGTAATGTCAGTTTTCTTTACCTGTGGGTTTCCATTTGGGGTTCTCACAAAATCTCCAAGCAGGTGTTGACGAAACAGGCCTCCGTCAGTAATTTTTTGTGCATTGGCTGTTGCTTGTACGCCGGTTATCTTGGAGTCATTTACCTAAATAATACAGACAGCTTAGACTTAGATACAGAGAAGTAGTATTTCCTGAAAACAATGTGCATTTCTATTATGTTCATTAGCAACACTAATTATAGAAAATGTCCTTCTAATCAACCTCACTATGACTGTAAGGCACCTGTCTGATGCAGGAGCTCTCCCTCACCGCTGTCTACGGCAGGATCACTGAGCTATAAGATGATGAACCTACACCAGTTTGTAGACACCACATAATGGACTGTTGTAGATAGGCCCTTGTTTATCGTGGGTGATCGAGCTTCATGCTCGAGTCCCCGCCCCGCATGATTCATGGCTGTTAGACAGCCAATAAACGTTTGGGAATAGCCTGCTGTATGGCCGGCAATCTACGCATGTTTATTGGCTGTCTAACAGCCGCAAATTATGCGGGGCCGGGACTCGAGCATGAAGCTCGATCACCCGCGATAAACAAGGGCCTATCTACAACAGTCCACTGCACAATCCAATGGCGACTTTAACATCTGGTTAACAGTTGCAAGATCTGAACCTACCTTCGACTGTATTGGAGCTAGGTAATTATGAGGCTGTGCCATCATTATATATATGTCATGACTCAGGACGGGGTGGTTCTGCTCCGTCCTGGTCAGGTTAGGGTGAAGTTTGTCCGCCTCTCTTTGGTTCTGGGGTGGCTATTTAATGCTGTTAGTTCCTGGGTCCAGTGTCAGTGATACTTCTGTTTACTCGGCTAGAGTTTGCTGACCCAGGTTATGTGTCTGTGATCGCTGTTCCTCTGCGTGTGTGAGTTTCACTGTGCATGACCCGGTTTGTCCCTTTACTATTGTCTCTGTCTTCCTGCTCGGTACTGATTCGTCCCTCCTGGTATTCTGACCCCTTGGCTCTTCCCTGTTTACTCGTCTGTCTTGCCCTTGGTTACCTCGTACTTGTCTGGTTTCTGACCCTTGGCTTTGTTTTGACTTGGTTATTCGGTTTGCTCATTTTTCTCGGTTCTGTCTGTTCGTGGGATAGCTCCACCCATTTGGTCACATGACCGGATTAGCTCCACCCCCTGTGATTACACGATCGGCCTAACTCAGGTCCTGTGCGCTCTACACACCTCGGCCTTCTCGCTCCTTGTGTATCGGCTCATGTTCTCGGCAAGCATCCCTGTCATGATTCCCCAATGGCATGGGAACATCAGAAACACAAAAATAACAGACTAGCTCTCGGGTGATGGAAACTCAAGCTGACCGTGACCTAAATCTACCACACAACTAACAGTAGCCAGGAAGCATTCCTACGGCTGCCTAGATGCCATGCGCCAGCCGGAGAACTAACTACACCTGGAAGAGGAAGGAACAGACCTGGCTTACCTCTAGAGAAATTCCCCAAAGATGATAGTAGCCCCCACGTATATTAACGGTGAGTTCAGAGGAAAAGACATACACAGTATGAAGGTAGATTTAGCAAAGCGAGGTCCACTTACTAGATAGAGGAAGGATACAAAAGAGGACTTCACGGTCAGCTGAAAAACCCTTTCAAAAAACCCATCCTGAAATTACTTTAAGACTCCTGTGTCAACTCATGACACAGGAGTGGCAATTTCAGTCCACAAGAGCTTCCAGTAACAGGAAATGACAAAACTGTAAACTGGACAAGAAAAACAAAACAATAAGGACAAGAGTCCACTTAGCTGATCAGCAGACTAGTAGCAGGAACATGCAACTGAATGACTCAGGTTACAATGATGACCGGCAAGGAAGTGACTGGAGAGCAAGGCTAAATAGGGAACTCCCAAAACTGATGGAAGCAGGTGAGCTGAGGCAGAAAAGCACACACAAGTCTCCAGTACTACCAGCCACCACCAGGGGAGCCAAAAAGCGGATCACAACAGTACCCCCCCCTTAAGGAGGGGGCACCGAACCCTCACAAGAACCGCCAGGGCGACCTGGATGAGCCCTATGAAAGGCACGAACCAAATCCGAGGCATGAACATCAGAGGCAGTTACCCAAGAATTATCTTCCTGACCATAGCCCTTCCATTTAACCAGGTACTGGAGTCTCCGCCTGGAAATACGGGAGTCCAAGATCTTCTCTATAACGTACTCCAATTCACCCTCAACCAGCACAGGAGCAGGAGGCCCAGCAGAAGGAACCACCGGCACCTCGTATCTCCGCAACAACGACCGATGGAACACATTATGGATAGCGAAAGATGCCGGAAGGTCCAAACGAAAGGAAACAGGGTTAATAATCTCCAAAATCCTATAGGGACCGATGAACCGAGGCTTAAATTTAGGAGAAGAAACCCTCATTGGGACAAAACGGGAAGACAACCACACCAAGTCCCCAACACGAAGGCGAGGACCAACCCGACGCTGGCGGTTAGCAAACCGCTGAGTCCTCTCCTGGGACAAATTCAAATTGTCCACCACTTGTTCCCAAATCCGATACAACCGATCCACCACAGCATCTACTCCAGGACAATCCGAAGACTCCACCTGACCAGAAGAAAAACGGGGATGAAACCCCAAATTGCAAAAGAAAGGGGAAACCAAAGTGGCAGAACTGGCCCGATTATTAAGAGCAAACTCCGCCAATGGCAAAAAGGCAACCCAATCATCCTGATCCGCAGACACAAAACACCTCAAATACGTCTCCAAAGTTTGATTAGTTCGCTCCGTCTGGCCATTAGTCTGAGGATGGAAGGCAGACGAAAAAGACAAATCAATGCCCAACCTGGCACAGAATGCCCGCCAAAATCTAGAAACGAACTGGGTACCCCTATCAGAAACGATATTTTCAGGAATACCATGCAAGCGAACCACATTTTGAAAAAACAAAGGAACCAACTCAGACGAGGAAGGCAACTTCGGCAATGGCACCAAATGAACCATCTTAGAAAAACGGTCACACACCACCCAGATAACAGACATCCTCTGAGAGACAGGAAGATCAGAAATAAAGTCCATCGAGATGTGCGTCCAAGGCCTCTTCGGAATAGGCAAGGGCAACAACAACCCGCTAGCCCTAGAACAACAAGGCTTGGCCCGAGCACACACATCACAAGACTGCACAAAAACACGCACATCACGAGACAGAGATGGCCACCAGAAGGATCTAGCCACCAAATCCCTGGTACCAAAAATTCCAGGATGACCCGCCAGCGTAGAAGAATGAACCTCCGAGATGACTCTACTGGTCCAATCATCAGGAACAAACAGTCTACCAGGTGGACAGCGATCAGGTCTATCCGCCTGAAACTCTTGCAAAGCACGTCGCAGATCTGGGGAAATAGCGGATAATATCACCCCATCCTTAAGGATACCTGTAGGTTCCGAATCACCAGGGGAATCAGGCTCAAAACTCCTAGAAAGGGCATCCGCCTTCACATTCTTAGAACCTGGCAGATATGAGACCACAAAATTAAACCGAGAGAAAAACAACGACCAGCGCGCCTGTCTAGGATTCAGGCGCCTGGCAGACTCAAGATAAATCAGATTCTTGTGATCAGTCAAAACCACCACCTGATGTCTAGCACCCTCAAGCCAATGACGCCACTCCTCAAATGCCCACTTCATGGCCAAAAGCTCCCGATTACCGACATCATAATTTCTTTCGGCGGCAGAAAATTTTCGAGAAAAGAACGCACAAGGTCTCATCACTGAGCAATCGGAACTTTTCTGCGACAAAACCGCCCCCGCTCCGATCTCGGAAGCATCGACCTCAACCTGAAAGGGGAGAGAGACATTGGGCTGGCGCAACACAGGGGCAGACGAAAAGCGGCGCTTAAGTTCCCGAAAGGCCTCCACAGCGGCAGAGGACCAATTGGCAACATCAGCACCCTTCTTAGTCAAATCCGTAAGAGGCTTAGCAACACCAGAAAAAACAGTTATAAATCGACGATAAAAATTAGCAAAGCCCAAGAACTTCTGAAGACCCTTTAGAGAAGTAGGCTGCGTCCAGTCACAAATAGCCCGAACCTTGACAGGGTCCATCTCAACAGAAGAAGGGGAAAAAATGTACCCCAAAAAGGAAATCTTTTGAACCCCAAAAACACACTTAGAACCCTTTACACACAGAGAATTCTCCCGCAAGACCTGAAAAACCCTCCTGACCTGCTGAACATGAGACTCCCAGTCCTCAGAAAAAATCAAAATATCGTCCAAATACACAATCATAAATTTATCCAGATATTCACGGAAAATATCATGCATAAAGGACTGAAAAACTGAAGGCGCATTAGAAAGGCCGAAAGGCATTACTAAATACTCAAAGTGGCCCTCAGGCGTATTAAATGCGGTTTTCCACTCATCCCCTTGCTTAATTCGCACCAAATTATACGCCCCACGGAGATCAATCTTGGAGAACCACTTAGCCCCCCTTATGCGAGCAAACAAATCAGTAAGCAGCGGCAACGGATACTGATATTTGACAGTAATTTTATTCAGGAGTCGATAATCAATACAAGGCCTCAGCGAGCCATCCTTTTTAGAGACAAAGAAAAACCCAGCTCCTAAAGGTGATGAAGAAGGACGAATATGTCCCTTTTCCAGGGACTCCTTAACATACTCTCGCATGGCAGCATGCTCAGGTACAGATAGGTTAAACAAACGACCCTTTGGAAACTTACTGCCTGGAATCAGATCTATGGCGCAATCACACTCTCTGCGGGGAGGGAGAGAACCAATTTTAGGCTCTTCAAAAATATCCCCAAAATCCGACAAAAATGCAGGAATCTCAGAGGGAATAGATGACGAGATAGGAACCAAAGGTATGTCCCCATGAGCCCCCCGACATCCCCAGCTTAACACAGACATAGTTTTCCAGTCCAGTACTGGGTTATGAGATTGTAACCATGGTAATCCAAGCACTAAAACATCATGTAAATTATACAACACGAGGAAGCGAATCATCTCCTGATGGTCTGGAGTCATACGCATAGTCACTTGCGTCCAGAACTGTGGTCTATTACAAGCCAGAGGTGTAGAATCAATACCCTTCAGAGGTATAGGAACTTCCAGAGGCTCCAAATCAAACCCACAGCGCCTGGCGAAGGACCAATCCATGAGACTCAGAGCGGCGCCAGAGTCCACATAGGCATCCACGGTAATAACTGATAATGAACAAATCAGAGTTACAGACAGAAGAAATTTAGACTGTAAAGTGCCAATAGAAACAGACTTGTCAACCTTCCTAGTACGTTTAGAGCATGCTGATATAACATGCGCGGAATCACCACAGTAGAAGCACAAGCTATTTTTGCGCCTATAATTCTGCCGCTCGCTTCTTGACAGAATTCTGTCACATTGCATTTTCTCTGGCGTCCCTTCAGAAGATACCGCCAAATGGTGCACGGGTTTGCGCTCCCGCAAACGCCGATCAATCTGAATCGCCATTGTCATGGACTCATTCAGACCTGTGGGCGTAGGAAACCCCACCATGACATCCTTAACGGCATCAGAAAGGCCCTCTCTGAAATTTGCCGCTAGGGCACACTCATTCCACTGAGTAAGCACAGCCCATTTACTAAATTTTTGGCAGTATATCTCAGCTTCATCTTGCCCTTGAGACAGGGCTATTACAGCTTTTTCAGCTTGAATCTCCAAATTAGGTTCCTCATACAGCAACCCTAAAGCCAGAAAAAACGCATCCACATTGAGCAACGCAGGATCCCCTGGTGTCAATGAAAATGCCCAATTCTGAGGGTCACCTCGCAGCAAAGAAATCACAATCTTAACCTGCTGAACAGGATCTCCAGAGGAGTGAGGTCTGAGAGAAAGGAATAATTTACAATTACATTTGAAATTCAGAAACCGAGATCTATCTCCGGAAAATACCTCTGGTGTAGGAATCTTAGGTTCAGAAATAGGAGTACGTATAACATAATCTTGTAAATTCTGAACCTTCGTAGCAAGATTATTTAAACCTGCAGCCAAACTCTGAGGGTCCATCCTTAAACCGGAGAGATCAGAGCCATTCAAGGATTAGAAGGAGAGAAAGGCAAGGCTGTAAATAGAGCAGAAATACAACTGAGCCAACTAAGTAGCAAACATGAGAGGAAAAAAAAAAAAAAAAAAAATCTACAGACTTCTTTTACTCTCCTTTCTTCTGCCAATTACTTTAACAGCGGCCGGTCATACTGTCATGATTCCCCAATGGCATGGGAACATCAGAAACACAAAAATAACAGACTAGCTCTCGGGCGATGGAAACTCAAGCTGAATGTGACCTAAATCTACCACACAACTAACAGTAGCCAGGAAGCATTCCTACGGCTGCCTAGATGCCATGCGCCAGCCGGAGAACTAACTACGCCTGGAAGAGGAAGGAACAGACCTGGCTTACCTCTAGAGAAATTCCCCAAAGATGATAGTAGCCCCCACGTATATTAACGGTGAGTTCAGAGGAAAAGACATACACAGTATGAAGGTAGATTTAGCAAAGCGAGGTCCACTTACTAGATAGAGGAAGGATACAAAAGAGGACTTCACGGTCAGCTGAAAAACCCTTTCAAAAAACCCATCCTGAAATTACTTTAAGACTCCTGTGTCAACTCATGACACAGGAGTGGCAATTTCAGTCCACAAGAGCTTCCAGTAACAGGAAATGACAAAACTGTAAACTGGACAAGAAAAACAAAACAATAAGGACAAGAGTCCACTTAGCTGATCAGCAGACTAGTAGCAGGAACATGCAACTGAATGACTCAGGTTACAATGATGACCGGCAAGGAAGTGACTGGAGAGCAAGGCTAAATAGGGAACTCCCAAAACTGATGGAAGCAGGTGAGCTGAGGCAGAAAAGCACACACAAGTCTCCAGTACCACCAGCCACCACCAGGGGAGCCAAAAAGCGGATCACAACACATCCCTGGCCTAAACCCCGGTGACACTATCCCCGTGTCACTACAATATATTTATGAAAAAAATTGTATTTTTGAATTTTTGTATTTACTCCTATTAGAAATATTGAATAATCATAATGCTATGTTTGCTTTTTGATAAGGATGATGTCAGCAGACATCAAAGCCATGCAAAGCCAGCAGAGATAGAGGAACCTAATTTTACTGCTGTGTGCTGCTACCGTGACAAAAAAACAGATGGCTATGAAAGCACAGTAAGTCTGTCATGATAGCTGCACACAGCAGTTAAATTACATTACTCCATCCTGCTTGGCTCTGTATTTACGGTCTCCTGATATTCACTCCTCTAGAAGACCAACATCCAGGATAGGAGACTATACCTTTACTGCTGAGTGCAGAAACTCTGACAGAAGGATAAAAATGTATTGTGCATGCTCAGCGACTCACAGACAGTTACATACAAAGACAGGAGTCAGGAGCCACCTAGAGACAGCTATATATAAAGAGAGGAGTCACCTACAGACAGTTATATACAGAGTCAGGAGTCATCTAGAGACAGTTATGTACAAAGTCAGGAGTCACCTACAGACAGTTATATACAAAGTCAGGAGTCACCTAGAGACAGTTATGTACAAAGTCAGGAGTCACCTAGAGACAGTTATGTACAAAGTCAGGAGTCAGGAGCCACCTAGAGACAGGTATATACAAAGACAGGAGTCAGGAGCCACCTAGAGACAGTTATGTACAAAGTCAGGAGCCATCTAGAGACAATTATATACAAAGTCAGGAGCCACCTAGAGACAGTTATATACAAAGACAGGAGCCGTCTAGAGACAGTTATATACAAAGTCAGGAGCCGTCTAGAGACAGTTATATACAAAGTCAAGAGTCACCTAGAGACAGTTATATACAAAGTCAGGAGCCACCTAGAGCCAGTTATGTACAAAGTCAGGAGCCACCTAGAGACAGTTATATACAAAGTCAGGAGCAATCTAGAGACAGTTACATACAAAGTCAAGAGCCACCTAGAGACAGTTATATACAAAGTCAGGAGTCACCTAGAGACAGTTATATACAAAGTCAGGAGCCACCTAGAGACAGTTAAATACAAAGTCAGGAGCCATCTAGAGACAGTTATATACAAAGTCAGGAGTCACCTAGAGACAGTTACATACAAAGTCAGGAGTCACCTAGAGACAGTTATACACAAAGTCAGGAGCCACCTAGAGACAGTTATATACAAAATCAGGAGCCACCTAGAGACAGTTATATACAAAGTCAGGAGTCATCTAGAGACAGTTATATACAAAGTCAGGAGCCATCTAGAGACAGTTATATACAAAGTCAGGAGTCATCTAGAGACAGTTATATACAAAGTCAGGAGTCACCTAGAGGCAGTTGCAGCGCCCCAGAGTCCTGGTCATTGCAGTAATGTCGTTCTTCCACCAGGGGGAGTGATATTACGTCTGAAGGCAATAAAGGAGATCTCTTTGCCAGGTATCACAAACCACACAACACACTTCACACTCCAGGCCGCCAGGGGGAGCCATGCTCCTATCTATTAGGGCACTCCTCACAACTAGGTAAAACTGGCAGTCTGGACAGGAAGTTAGGCAGAAGCGAGATGGGCTTCACCCAGTGAGCTGCTATCCGGGCTCGGCTCAGGTAGTGGGTCCCTTACAGGGGTGGGATCCTGTCAGAGGCCTAGACAGAAGGCCACGGAGCTGCACCTGCCCCACGTGCGGCAGCATCCTAGGAAAGAGATATTGAAGGGATTTGCGTTGCAGAGAGTGAGAAACGAAGTCATAGCAAAAGGAGAGGAAACCAGAAGGAGTTCTGCCCTGTAAAAGGCTGCCTCCTTCTGAGGCGCAGAAGCCGGTAGCCGGAACACCGAGGGAGTCATCGTCTCCAAGCCTGGCTCCAGAGACCGGCAGGACAGCTAGTTCCATATTAGTTGCCCGACCTTATACCCAGGAGGCACGGTGGCAACTGCGGAGGCCGGGGCGTGATAGAGTCTCTGTAAAAAGCCTCAGGCCATCAGTCATATGGGTTTGTCCTATCCTATCCATCAGGGGGACAGAGAGAAAGAGACATAACATCTAGAACACCTACAGCAGTTGTGAGGACCTTATGAGAGGCTCAGCAGTAAGGTACTACAATACACAGGCGCTAGAGGAAGGCTATTGATTTCCACCTGGATAAGGGGGACTCTGGATTTGCCTTCAGACCGGCCGGACTCTGCCTACCCTGTGGTCTGGTGCTCTGGACTGTGGACGCTGAAGACTTCAGTAAAGGTAAAGAGACTGTAACCTTGTGTCCTCGTTCTTCACTGCGCTTCACACCATCCACCCTCTACACTCTGGGAAGCCCTGGGGATACACATCACCTGTGGGAAGGTATACCATCTAGCTGCCATAACATCACCCCAGCAGACCCCTCAGCAGCGTCGGTCACCCTGACCGAATACCACAGGTGGCGTCACGAACATTATCCCTTTAAAGACCTTTCCCCCATTTACAACGGACGTCCCTAGGGCCACGGACTGGGTCAGCCACCGTGACATCCCCACTCAGAACCGAAGGACCCGGTACCGAGTACCCCATAGCCCTACTGGGGGCGCTCCACAGTTATATACAAAGTCAGGAGCCACCTAGAGACAGTTAGTATTTAGAGCATCTGGAGCAGTTGTGATTGTAGTAGGTAGGGTTATACTTTAGCTAGGTGGGTCTGTAGGGGCATGGGCCACTGACGCTGAGTTCTAGTGGGGGCGCTCCCAACATTCTCTACCTTAGCTATGGCTCGGGTGGCAAACTGAATGCCCTTCCTTAGCGAAAGTCTAGGTATGACTGTGTATTAGGTATACATATAGAAGCCAGTCTAATTAGACTAATATGGTGTGTCACGTACAGTACTGCCTCAGTTCTGTCACATCTGACAATCCAAGCTATAAGTTCTAACAGGTTAAACTAAATAAAATAATCTAGATACCACTACACCCCTCACTATTGATAAAGCAGGTCTACGGGCCATGACCTGGTAGGATGAGCTCCGAATATTGATAGATAATAAACATGTGTACCTGTAAGAGCGGCTGGTATCCTGTAGCTGTTAAGAATTTGACCTGCATATTGTATCCTCTGCAATTCCCATAGCTTGAAACAATGGAAACTTGTCCCATCTCCGGAATGGTCTCTAAGGCATATTTCAGATCGGTGCTTGAGATGTCTACACTGAGATCTATAGGACGACCAAAGAAGAGGATTATAGACAGAGTATACGTATAATAATATCATGGAAACATTGGTTTATCGGTTATAAGGCCAGTCTTAGGGTGTTGCACCCCAAGGTGGACCAGTTGCCCCAAGTTGAAGGGGTAGGACATGAAGGTCCTGTAATGTAAGCCTGCCCCCTGTCAGTTGGACATTTATTACTTATTGTATATCAGTTGTTAAGTGTCGAGTTCCTGCCGCTGCACAGGGGGAATCTCCACCTCCGCTGCGGTCTCCCATTCTTCTCCAGCCGCAGTGGAGCCTGCTCAGCGGAGACGTCGGTTGCAGCGTCTGGCTCAGTCAGATACTGTGCGCTTGGTTACTGCTGATCTTCCAGGTTCAGCCATTGTAACCAGCACTGATCAGTAGTGTTGAGCGATACCGTCCGATACTTGAAAGTATCGGTATCGGAAAGTATCGGCCGATACCGGCAAAGTATCGGATCCAATCCGATACCGATACCCGATACCAATACAAGTCAATGGGACTCAAGTATCGGACGGTATTCCTGATGGTTCCCAGGGTCTGAAGGAGAGGAAACTCTCCTTCAGGCCCTGGGATCCATATAAATGTGTAAAAGAAAGAATTAAAATAAAAAATATCGCTATACTCACCTGTCCGACGCAGCCTGGACCTCAGCGAGGGAACCGGCAGCGTTGTTTGTTTAAAATTCGCGCTTTTACTTGGTTACGTGAAGTCCCGGCTTGTGATTGGTCAGGGCGGCCATGTTGCCGGGACGCGGACCAATCACAGCAAGCCGTGACGAAATTACGTCACGGCTTGCTGTGATTGGTCCGCGTCCCGGCAACATGGCCGCCATTAACCAATCACAAGCCGTGACGTCACGGGAGGCTGGACACGCGCGCTTTTTAAAAAGCGCGCGTGTCCAGCCTCCAGTGACGTCCCGGCTTATGATTGGTCACGGCGCCATGTTGCCGGGACGCGGACCAATCACAGCAAGCCGTGACGAAATTACGTCACGGCTTGCTGTGATTGGTTAATGGTGGCCATGTTGCCGGGACGCGGACCAATCACAGCAAGCCGTGACGTAATTTCGTCACGGCTTGCTGTGATTGGTCCGCGTCCCGGCAACATGGCGCCGTGACCAATCACAAGCCGGGACGTCACGGGAGGCTGGACACGCGCCCATTTTAAAAAGCGCGCGTGTCCAGCCTCCCGTGACGTCACGGCTTGTGATTGGTTAATGGCGGCCATGTTGCCGGGACGCGGACCAATCACAAGCCGTGACGTCACGGGAGGCTGGACACGCGCGCTTTTTAAAATGGGCGCGTGTCCAGCCTCCCGTGACGTCCCGGCTTGTGATTGGTTGCGCCGCGGTCAACCAATCACAAGCCGGGAGGCTTGTATAATACATCAGCTGAGAGGTGATACATGGGAATGTGAGACACATCCTGCAAATTCGACCAAACTTATTATGCAATAATTGATGTTTTGACAACATTGGCAGTTTCCCCTTGTTTGGTTTAGTTCATCCTCACTCATTTTGTGCGCCGCGGTCAACCAATCACAAGCCGGGAGGCTGGACACGCGCGCATTTTAAAATTTTAAAATGCGCGCGTGTCCAGCCTCCCGGCTTGTGATTGGTTGATCGCGGCGCAACCAATCACAAGCCGGGACGTCACGGGAGGCTGGACACGCGCCCATTTTAAAATGCGCGCGTGTCCAGCCTCCCGTGACGTCACGGCTTGTGATTGGTTGCGTCTCCCATGTGACTGCGACGCAACCAATCACAAAGCCGGGACGTAATTTTAAAATCCTTAAGGACCTGAAATTACGTCACGGCTTGCTGTGATTGGTTGCGTCGCCCATGTGACTGCGACGCAACCAATCACAACGCCGGAACGTAATTTTAAAATCCTGAAGGACCTGAAATTACGTCACGGCTTGCTGTGATTGGTTGCGTCCCGGTCACATGGGCGGCACGCAACCAATCACAAGCCGGGACTCACGTAAAGGAAAGAAAAGCGCGAATTTTAAACAAAGAACGCTGCCGCTTCCCTCGGTAAGGTGCAGGCTGCGTCGGAAAGGTGAGTATAGCAATATTTTTCATTTTAATTCTCTCTTTTACACATTTTTACATTAATGTTGTTTCGATACCGATACCCGATATCACAAAAATATCGGATCTCGGTATCGGAATTCCGATACAGCAAGTATCGGCCGATACCCGATACTTGCAGTATCGGAATGCTCAACACTACTGATCAGTGGCGAGCAGATGCTCCTGGGACTAAGTCCTGCTTTTCCTCTACTGAGCATGCCCAAGGGAAGACCTCTCATTGGTGTTCGGGTGTCACAAGCTCAGGTCCTGAAGCAGCTCCTATTGGACCACTAGGAAGGTCCCGGAGAGCTTCCTCTATAAAAGGTTTGCATGGCCGTACAGCCATGCGCTAGTATAAAACAGTAATTGTGTGTGTGTTGATGTATGCCTGTTCTGGTGAAAGCTCCGAATCATTCCCATCTCTAGAGTTGATGAATGTTCGCGAATGTTGGAGCTGCCTAGTGCCAGAAAGTGCCATCCAGCACCAGGCACAATCTATACTGCGTCTATCCAGCAGTGACCGCCAGTGCGTTGCTGTACGCACTCTGTGCGGCTATCTCCAGTTTCTCTTGACAATCCGTCAGTGTAGGGTGGGAAATCCCGCTTGATCCCAGCATCTGACTCAGGGCGTCCTCAGGCGCGGGCTCAAAAGCCACCAAGGGTCAGAGTGGGATCAATCGCCGGCATAGTGGGGGTGAATTGCAGGGATCCCACTAGTATCCATTTGCTGCACCCCATGACTGCTAACAGGGCACAGCGTTACCTTTATTCCCAGCGACTCTGTGAAGCAACAGAGTTCGATCCTATACAGACCGGGTGACGGAACCCGTGTCTATTCTGGCGTAGTACCGCCATATAGTGCTGCCATTTACTAGCAGCAGGTTCCACTCCTGCACGGTGGACCCCGGGCTGCGAATGCACCTTTATTATCATTATATTTACTCGGTGCATTCCGCCTGCCCTAACATCAGTTCACCTTGAAATGGAACAAATCCTGCCCATTTGTCCCATTAGGACATGTGAACACTATATGTGGGGGTTCATGGGGTGATCAGCTGATCACCTATACTCTAGGTGGGGTTGCTTCTGATGAGACATTTTCAAGGGGATGTCCCAATAGGACTACTCAATGTTAAAATAAAGCATTGCTGGCAGTTAACTGATTTCCGTGGGAAAATATTGACCCTGAAGACGTTCCTGTTGTCATAAAAACTTGAGCAGAGAGAAGATAAGTCCAACTAGATTAATGATGCTTGAGATGTAACCCTACCACTTGTTTCTCTTCCATAAGCCCGAATGCTGAATGTTCCTCCAATGGGCGGGGACGCTGTCTGGGTTCGATTTATCTGGATCTTTGTATCTTGGGGCCAGGATGATGTGGTATAGATTGCTGAATCTGTAGTATTGAGAATGTTCTGTGTAAAGAAAAAACATATCATAGTAAGTATTGATAGGTATTGGTATCAGATAACCAGCAGCCTGTCATTCACTATTTATTCTTGCCATCAGTGCAAAGACGGATGGCTGTATGGAGGCAGACACATATCCAGGCTCGGACTGGCCCACAGAGGAGCAGGTGAATTTCCCGGTGGGCCGCTCTGCAGAAGCACCACAATATATTTGATTCTCTATGAACAGACTAAGCCACTATCTCATCATTCATTCAACCTAGTTAATTATGACATAGAGGCATAGGTATATTTGTGAATGAGGTTAATGTTATATTTGCATGTAGATGAATAGTAACCCCCAGAATCGATGTGTTACTTGTGGGCCCTTAGCACCCCAGTCCGGCACTGTAATTAGCATTGTACTGACAATGTAACATGGTGCAATTGGTTCCCATTTGACCCTCCGAAATATGCTTCTGGATGCTAGGGCTGAGTTTGATAATGTCACATCCCAACACTGCTTTCGAGGTTTTTTGTCCGGCTCCCGAAGAACCTTCCAATTTTTCTGGTCCAGATAACGTATTAAATTAATGAGTACAGAATTTTTGACTGTGCGCAATATGCTTATAAACACATGTTAAAAACATATGGAATGTGAAAAACACTTTTAATATCATACTTTCACACTTACATAAAAGTAGGGTATGCTGTTCTTGGATGCGCCAACTGATTTTTGTCACACAGACATCAACTTTCCTAGAATGTCCTGAAGGCCCCGGCAAAAAGAGAGACATCTGCTGGACTCATGAAGTCACTAAATGTCCGGGGTGCCACCTAATCCCCGTTCTATACCCATGTTATTCATTAGAAATGTTGTATGTTTTTGCCTTGTGCTGGAATGCTTCATTATTACACTGTCTAACAAACCCTCGTAAAGGGCTATTCCCAAGATTACAAGGTATCGTCACCAGATAAGACAGGTGATCCATGTCAACTCTGCACGATGACCTTAACCAGCAGATACATGATGAATTCTCATGCCCACGAACAATTTTTTAGACTAGTCCTATCCATGGTTTTAAAGGATAGCACTCGTACCTGTGATGTACTATGAGGCCGTGCACAGGTCCAACTTTTACCTTGGATCAGGTGTCAAAGGTCCATGAAAAAATAAAATCAGATTGCACTCAGATGACACATGACACTTTTTTCTTCTCCCCACGTCCAAGAAAAACTGATTGCACTCTTAGCAAACCACCAGAGGTGGTGAAAATGATCGTGGGAACCTACCACTGGGGAGCGGGCACACACTGTGGCTGGCCATGCGGCCCAGGCTTCTCTCATCAGCAGTGCACTGCAGGACCTTTAGTGTTACCGTTTTTATATACCAGAAATATAATAAATGGCCTGGTTCACTTTTCCATAGTGAGAGATTTAGGATATATATATATATATATATATATATATATATATATATATACAGTATATATATCTATATATATATATATAATATCCTTTGTGCTACTCGCTCACAATCCATCACCCACCTCTGCAAATCCAGCAGCAAAGAGTGGAAAATTGTAGGCACAATCAAATGGATTTACAGTGATGGTATACTGGGTTTTTGATGCGCCATCTGATCTGGCCACGTTGACATTATTTATAAACTTTCCACTTTCTGATAAGGCAGGTCTCCTCCTGTGCACTGCAATACATAACAGAATCAGAAAATGGTCAGATCTGCAGAGAAAAACAAATGTCCCCCGCACGATATGATTGTCATTAGCAATGTGAACATTGATCCACATGCTACAAACTGAACGATTAATGATTCTTACTATTAAAAAAAAGAAAAAGCTAATCAGTTGAGATAACTCTTTAAGAAGCATATTTTACAAATGTAATAAAATCACATCTTAATTTGTTGTTTTGTTTTTTTTGTAAGACTCAAAGGGAATGTGTCACCAGATTTTTGCTATCTCATCGGAGAGCAGTATAATGCAGGAAAGTGATGTATCACTTAGGTTTCTGGGTGCAGCAGTTGCAACACAATCAGAAAAACTCAGCCCACACCACAGCTTTCTATGTACATAGTCTTTTGACAGTGAGCTGCTTATCAGAGGAAGGGGCGTGGTCAGATCAGGGTTCACGGGAGCTTTAGTCCAGGCAGTGATAATCTCCTGCTGATAAAACATTCATTGTATAGAAACTACAGCACACAGCCTAATATGTGACACATCCCTGAAATCTGTGTCTCGGCCCCTAGCTCATGCTGCCCTCAGATTACATGGCAAAAACCTGCTGACACATTGTCTTTAACCCCTTAATGACCGCCAATATGTCTTTTAACTGACCTGCGATATAAGAGAATAGCCTCCCCATACAGGTGACAATCCAGCAGTTGTCAGCTGTTCACTATAGCTGACAATTTGCTGTATGAGCCACGATCAGTGTTGGCACTGTCCAAATCTGTTTAACTCCTTAGATGCTGCTGTCAATAGTGACTACATCATTATAAATGGTTAACAGAGTGTGGGGGCTCCCTCTTCTATCACAATTGGTGCCCTCAGATCATGACTGCATGGTCCTGATGTTTGCCATAGCAATTCATGACCAAAGAGCGGCCTTAGAGTCTGCCGGCTGTTGTAACCTGCTCAGAAGTTAGCGGCATTTAGGTGGTAAAAATACACTTTTTCATTTCTGTTATGTCACTTTGCATTAATTCCTGAAAATCACCTGAAGGGTTAATAAACTATCTGACTGCAGTTTTCAGTATGTCAGGGGGTGCTGTTTTTAAAATGGCATCACTTTTGGGGGTTTCCCAATATACGGGACCCCTAAAGGCACTTCAAACCTGAATAGGTCCCTAAAAAAATACATTTTGTAAATTTCCTTGAAAAAAAATGAAAAATTACTGCTACATTATTAAACATCCTAAAATGCTAACAAAATAAAATAAAATTTAACAAATGGTGCTGATGTAAAGCAGACATGAGGGAAATGTTATTTATTAATGTTTTGCTATGGTATAACTATCTGGATTAAAGGGATAATCATTCAAAGTTTGAAAATTGCTAATTTTTTAACATTTTTCTCAGATTTCGGATATTTTTTATAAATAAACACAAAACATATCGACATAAATTTACCATTACCATTACCACAAAGTATAATGTGCCACGAAAAGACATTCTCAAAATCACTGGGATTTGTTGAAGCGTTCCAGAGTTATTACCACCTAAAGTGACACTGGTCAGATTTCAAAAATTTGGCTCCACCACTAAAGGGTTAATCCTTTTTTATAACTTCTTAAGAGATCTGTCACATTGTTTTTGACACCTAATCTGAGATCAGCCCACATCAATGCTTGTCAGCTGTCTGCGTTATAGAGAGATCATGAATATGGAGGCCTACTTGGTAGCAGGTTTACTAGTCCTCTAGTGGTAATCTCATGCTGAAAAAAAACTGTTATTTTATGAAAACCACAGCAAGCAGCCCAGTAAGTGACACATCATTAGAATCACGGCCACCGTCTCTACATTATGTTTCTCTTAGGTTAGGTGGTAAAAAACTTGGTGATAGATTCCCTTTACACATGCAGTGATGGGACAAACGCTGATAACAATCCTTTTTACTTGTCCTCTGAGGCAGCTAATAATGTGACTTACCATTTGCATCAGTTGTGGTTACTGTCTGCCCAATGTAGAGGACGTCTATATAATAATCTTGAGATGACTGTAAGTTGATATAGAGCACGTTGAAATTTCGGCCCGTGTACTTGTTTTTAACAAGTTGCCACAAATCTATACAGGTGTATGTCCAGCTGTAAAATAAGAGATGAGGAAGATCGTCACATTTCTAGGATGACGTTCACAAGACAAGTCAACAGCAAAAATAAAATTATATTTGCACCTTGGAGACACGTCAAACCTTACATTAAGAAACTCAATTATCAGCTATATTATCTTATACAGAATCTGATTATAATGGTGGCAGCCTTGACCACCGGCCTTGGCAAAATTGTCCTCATTATGGTATTTTTCTCACCACGATCTGTGGCATACATCATTGGGGAGGAAGCTTTCCTTCCTGCACTAGGAAATTGCAGCATAGCTATAAGAAGCCATATCAGCTTCCTTCCCAGCACTATGAATGAGCCAGAGCACGTACCCGCTGACCAGAAGAGGAGAGAAGTGAAGTCATGGCTGATTGGAGAGGCAAGTGATTTTCTTTTATCATTTTTAATTTAAATTTAATTAATTGGAAATGGGTTGTGGGGGAGGGGATATGAAATTATAATGAATTGGGGGGTGGGAAATGGAAAAGAGGACATGAAATTATAATGAATTGGGGGTGGGAGTGGGGACATGAAAGTATAATTAATTGGGGTTGGGAGTTGGAGAGAGGATATGAAATTATAATGAGTGGGGGGTAGAAGAGAGGACATGAAATTATAATGAATTGGGGGTGGGGAATGGGAGAGAGGAGATGAAAGTATAATTAATTGGGGTGGACAGTTAGAGAGAGGATATGAAATTATAATGAGTGGGGGTAGAAGAGAGGATATGAAATTATAATGAAATGGGGGGTGGGAAATGGAAAAGAGGATATGAAATTATAATGAATTGGGGGTGGGAGTGGGGACATGAAAGTATAATTAATTGGGGTTGGGAGTTGGAGAGAGGATAGGAAATTATAATGAGTGGGGGGTAGAAGAGAGGACATGAAATTATAATGAATTCGGGGTGGGAGTGGGGACATGAAATTATAATGAATTGGGGGTGGGAGGACAGTTAGAGAGAGGATATCAAATTATAATGAATTGTGGGTGAGGGGTTGGAGAGAGGGCATGAAAATATAATGAATTGGGGGGCATATAATTATAATTAATAGGGGGAGCGGAAGGTGCACAATGGTTGGAGATTGAGAACACAGAAGAGTGACTGGTAATGAATTGGGGGAACAATTACAGTGACTATTTTATATTTTTATTGGGCAGTGGAAAAATGGCAAATTATAGTTAATTGGGTGTACATATTAAAGGAAGGTGCACATACAGTATACAGCTCTGGCAAAAATTAAGAGACCACTGCAAAATTTTCAGTTTGTCTGAATTTTCTCTTTCTAGGTATATTTTTGAGTAAAATGTAAATTGTTCATTTATTCTATAAACTTATGACAACATGTCTCCGAATTTCCAAGCAATAAATTTTGTATTTTTTTTCTGAAAAGGAGAAATGGTCAAAATTTTTAAAAAAACACCGGTGCTTTCAGACCTCATATAATGCAAAGAAAACAAGTTCATAATCATTTAGAAACAGCAATACTAATGTTTTAACTCAGGAAGAGTTCAGAAATCAATATTTTGTGGAATAACCAGCTATATATATATTGTGACAGGGTCACTGGCACTGTATGTTAGGGGAGATATGTGTCACGAAGATTGCAGTCTTCCATGATCTAAAAACCCTTAAGTTTCTCTCCAGCATGCTATGTGCTGAAGAGGTTAATCAGCCATGAAGGGACCATGTTTTTTTGGTGAGTAGGTAAGAGATGGGCGGGACACCTACTAAACATATCTCCACCTCAAGGGTGTGGCTGGGGAGTTAAATATTCAGCCACTATTTTTTTTTCTCTCTGGTGTGTGTTTGGAGAGTAAAGTCTCCAGATGTGGCTCCTGGAGGAGCTGAGGGCTTTGGGTGTTATTGCAGGTGAATCCTGCAGGAAAAATCACTCTTTTGAACTTTATCTTTGTTTTGCTTTGACATGTGTTTACCTCTACAAGCAGGCTGAGTGAGTCAACTCCTCACAATATATATATATATATATATATATATATATATATATATATATATATATATATACTTGTCTAAGGGGTACTTCCATCTTTCTGTCTGTCCTTCTGTCTGTCTGTCTTTCTGTCTGTCACGGACATTCATTGGTCGCGGCCTCTGTCTGTCATGGAATCCAAGTCACTGATTGGTCTCGCCAGCTGCCTGTCATGGCTGCCGCGACCAATCAGCGACGGCCACAGTCCAATTAGTCCCTCCCTACTCCCCTGCAGTCAGTGCCCGGCGCCCGCTCCATACTCCCCGCAGTACAGATTACACAGGGTTAATGCCAGTGGTAACGGACCGCGTTATGCCGCGGGTAACTCACTCCGTTACCGCCGCTATTAACCCTGTGTGACCAAGTTTTTACTATTGACGCTGCCTATGCAGCGTCAATAGTAAAAACATCTAATGTTAAAAATAATTTAAAAAAAATTAAAAATCATTATATACTCACCTTCCGCCGCCTTTCCCACTCCTCTCGACGCTCCGGTGACCGCTCCATGCAAGCGGCAGGTTCCGGTGGCAAGCATGGTATGTGAGAAGGACCTGCCATGACGTCACGGTCATGTGACCGCGACATCATCACAGGTCATGCGCGCCTGCGCGAGAAGGACCTGCCGTGACGTCATGATCACGTGACCGCGACATCATCACACCCTGGGATCGGAAGCTGCCGCCTGCACCCCACACAGGCGACAGAACTACAACGCGCCTTCGGAAGGTGAGTATATGTTTATTTTTTATTTTTTTAACCTGTGACATACGTGACTACGTAGCTGGGCAATATACTACGTGGCTCTATGCTGTATACTATGTCGCTGTGCAATATACTACATGGCTCTGTGCTGTATACTACGTCACTGGGCAATATACTACGTAACTGGGCAATATACTACGTGGCTGGGCAATATACTACATCACTGGGCAATATACTACGTGGCTGGGCAATATATGTCACTGGGCAATATACTACGTGGCTGGGCAATATACGTCACTGGGCAATATACTATGTGACTGGGCAATATACTATGAGCCTGGGCAATATACTACGTCACTGGGCAATATACTACGTGGCTGGGCAATATACTACGTGGCTGGGCAATATACTACGTCACTGGGCAATATACTACGTCACTGGGCTATATAGTACGTGGCTGGGCAATATACGTCACTGGGCAATATACTACGTGGCTTGGCAATATACTACGTGGCTGGGCAATATACTACGTAAAGGTCCAATTACATGGACCAACCGGCAGCACTAAACGACCACTGATTGGTAAACATTACCGATTTACGGTCGAGTTTACATAGACAAATCTTGGTAAACGATGAGAACTGAGCCATCTGTAATAGGACTGTCATCTGTTTACCCAGGATGATCTACTACTGAGAATGATGATCTTTTGTGCTGACCAACAGATTTTGTCACCTGACAAATGAGCGTTTCTTCTCTTGATATATACTGTAGCGCTTTCTCTTATTACATAGCGTCTTCTCTTGTTATATACTGTAGCACTGTCCCTTATTATATAGCATCTTCTATTGTTATGTACTATAGTGCTGTCTCTTATTACATAGCATCTTCTCTTATTACAGTATATACTGTAGCGCTGTCCCTTATTACATAGTGTCTTCTCTTGTTTTATACTTTAGCACTGTTCCTTATTACATAGTGTCTTCTCTTGTTTTATACTGTAGCACTGTTCCTTATTACATAGTGTCATCTCTTGTTATATACTGTAGCACTGTCCCTTATTATATAGCATCTTCTATTGTTATGTACTATAGCGCTGTCTCTTATTACATAGCATCTTCTCCTATTACAGTATATACTGTAGCGCTGTCCCTTATTACATACAGTAGTGTCTTCTCTTGTTTTATACTGTAGCACTGTTCCTTATTACATAGTGTCTTCTCTTGTTTTATACTGTAGCACTGTTCCTTATTACATAGTGTCTTCTCTTGTTTTATACTGTAGCACTGTTCCTTATTACATAGTGTCTTCTCTTGTTTTATACTGTAGCACTGTTCCTTATTATATAGTGTCTTCTCTTGTTTTATACTGTAGCACTGTTCCATATTACATAGTGTCTTCTCTTGTTTTATACTGTAGCACTGTCCCTTTTTACATAGTATCCTCTCTTCCTTGTGTAGAGCCGTCCCTTAATACACAGCATCCGTTTTGGTTATGTATAGCGTTTTCTCTTACTACATAGCATTTCCTCTTGTTATGTATAGCACAGTTCTTTTATACATAGTGTCATCTCTTTTTGTAACATGTCATACTTAATAGTTTGCTCTCTTGTGTTTTGCGCTGCACATTATTACATGGCATCCTCTCTTATTATACTGTATATAGCGCTGTCCCTTATTGCATAGTGTCCTCTTTTGTTGTGTATTGCACCATTCTTATTACATAGTATCCTCTATTGCTTGTATAGTGCCATCCCTTAATACACAGTATCCTATTTAGTTATGTACGGCGCTGTACTTTATTACAAAGTGCCCCCTCTTGCAATATATAATGTAATCCCTTATTACATAGTATTCTCTATTGTTATGTTAAAACCACAGATACACCCAAAAAAATACTCAAAATAAAATATATGTTTATCACAATTTTTTTTTTATAGATATGAAAGAGTTATGGTGTACTGTGAGAGATAGTGGATACCACTAAAGATGAGAGAACAATCAAAGCAACAGAGGGCATGAAACACCAAAGACCATACAGGCTATAATAAGATTATAAAAAATGCCTTTATTAATAACAAGTGGCAAATTAATTAAAATACACAATGTTTTTTATTTAATCTTAGCTTAAAAAATAATGAAAAAAAAGTGAGAATCGTACCTGTTCCCCTGAACAAAGTCATAGCTGAAATTATCGGTTACGGTTCTGACGATTCCTAGACTGCTGCTATCTTCATATTGAAAATTTATGTTAATTGCGTTTGTAAGATATCCACTATAGGCAAAGCATAGCTGAAAAGAACATAGAAACACAATCACATATGCAAAAATAGAACGGCCTGCAACAAATATAAAAAAATCTGCAGTTCATTTACATCATGTTCATAGGATATGCCATAAATCTATAGTAGATGTCGATGCCACCAATGGGACCCTCATCCATTTCGAGATCAAGGTGTTGATGTTCGCCACTGTTGGCAGAGACATGGTCGGACTTACCGTTTATTTAAATGGGAATTCTGACCACTTATCGACTGAAAGAAGTTTGCGATTGGGACACTGTTCTTGAGATAATGGTGGGACCCATTGGAGGGAACCACAACTACTGGAGCTGTCGCAACCCCCCAGCCTGCTTTCTCCTTCCCCATTATCCTGTAGACTGTAAGCCCACAAGGGCAGGACCCTCTGTACCAATCTGTCGCTGTTAGTTTGCTCATAGTAATCTATATTCATATTTTGTATGTAACCCCTCTTCCTATATACAGCACCATGGATTCAATGGTGCTTTAGAAATAAATAATAATAATATACATTTGTGTTGTGGCTATGCCTTAAATGTACAGAATGGATACACCCCTTTAATAATATATATTAATGCTTCACCAACCAAAATAAATGGTAAATAAATCAGGAACATCCGCTCTTACCTTACTATAGGAACCTAGTAAGATAGACCCGTATGGCGACTGAGTCACCGGCTTCAGTTCGGTGTAATCATACAGGTTCTGTGGGTTCTTCAAGGAATAGCGTCCACAAAATGGTTCGTTCTCAATTGTTAAAGTGCCCCTGTAGTAATTCTGTAGAGAGATTGAATAGTTATTAGGAAAAATGTAGAAATAGATCAGGCTGCAGTAAGTTACCTGAAAAAAAAAAAGAACAACACAGGTAAAATAAAAAGTAAAAAGTTAGCATGGTACGCAAGGGTGTAGTAGAACAGATTTTAGAATTTGTCGTTATCTTTTCCTAAGGTATTAAAGGTTATGATGTCATTTTTTATTGTCACAATGCATCTACAATGAAAACTTTGCAAATATGTGTTTGTTAAAAATGTCTCATGGTTTTGTGTATATAGTTAATGCGCAGACCTAACTGCCTCCATTTCATGCAGTCATTCTTCCCTCTCTTTAACCGTATTTTTGGTAACATGTACTACAGATGTAAAGGAGTGTGACTGCAGGATCAGACTACACAGTGCTGATTTGTAGTCTGTTGCCATGGAGACACATAGGTCTGCTCATTGTAAATAATAGGAAAAGACATTCTGAGTGAACAATAGCTTCTTCATTTTTCTTTTTCCTTAAATTAGAACAAACAAAACTTTAGGGGGTTTTAAAGAAAACCAACATGGAGCTCTTAAATAAAGACCATTCCCATTGTGTTTTGTGTCTTTTGTTGGGTATAAACTACAGTCTTGTGGTTGTCAGAGAAGACAGTTCTTTTGGGAAAAATCACGAACAGAATCCATTTGAACTCTGTCGGTGTCATTGTACTGTATATATTCATTATTCGAAAATTTTAAGAGAACAACCCATAAAAGGGGAGAAATTCAATTCGAATGAGCCCCTTAAATATGTTTTATATACAGTGGGGCAAAAAAGTATTTAGTCAGTCAGCAATAGTGCAAGTTCCACCACTTAAAAAGATGAGAGGCGTCTGTAATTTACATCATAGGTAGACCTCAACTATGGGAGACAAACTGAGAAAAAAAAATCCAGAAAATCACATTGTCTGTTTTTTTATCATTTTATTTGCATATTATGGTGGAAAATAAGTATTTGGTCAGAATCAAACAATCAAGATTTCTGGCTCTCACAGACCTGTAACTTCTTCTTTAAGAGTCTCCTCTTTCCTCCACTCATTACCTGTAGTAATGGCACCTGTTTAAACTTGTTATCAGTATAAAAAGACACCTGTGCACACCCTCAAACAGTCTGACTCCAAACTCCACTATGGTGAAGACCAAAGAGCTGTCAAAGGACACCAGAAAGAAAATTGTATCCCTGCACCAGGCTGGGAAGACTGAATCTGCAATAGCCAACCAGCTTGGAGTGAAGAAATCAACAGTGGGAGCAATAATTAGAAAATGGAAGACATTCAAGACCACTGATAATCTCCCTCGATCTGGGGCTCCACATAAAATCCCACCCCGTGGGGTCAGAATGATCACAAGAACGGTGAGCAAAAATCCCAGAACCACGCGGGGGGACCTAGAGAATGAACTGCAGAGAGCTGGGACCAATGCAACAAGGCCTACCATAAGTAACACACTACGCCACCATGGACTCAGATCCTGCAGTGCCAGACATGTCCCACTGCTTAAGCCAGTACATGTCCGGGCCCGTCTGAAGTTTGCTAGAGAGCATTTGGATGATCCAGAGGAGTTTTGGGAGAATGTCCTATGGTCTGATGAAACCAAACTGGAACTGTTTGGTAGAAACACAACTTGTCGTGTTTGGAGGAAAAAGAATACTGAGTTGCATCCATCAAACACCATACCTACTGTAAAGCATGGTGGTGGAAACATCATGCTTTGGGGCTGTTTCTCTGTAAAGGGGCCAGGACGACTGATCGGGTACATGAAAGAATGAATGGGGCCATGTATCGTGAGATTTTGAGTGCAAACCTCCTTCCATCAGCAAGGGCATTGAAGATGAAACGTGGCTGGGTCTTTCAACATGACAATGATCCAAAGCACACCGCCAGGGCAACGAAGGAGTGGCTTCGTAAGAAGCATTTCAAGGTCCTGGAGTGGCCTAGCCAGTCTCAAGATCTCAACCCTATAGAAAACCTTTGGAGGGAGTTGAAAGTCCGTGTTGCCAAGCGAAAAGCCAAAAACATCACTGCTCTAGAGGAGATCTGCATGGAGGAATGGGCCAACATACCAACAACAGTGTGTGGCAACCTTGTGAAGACTTACAGAAAACGTTTGACCTCTGTCATTGCCAACAAAGGATATATTACAAAGTATTGAGATGAAATTTTGTTTCTGACCAAATACTTATTTTCCACCATAATATGCAAATAAAATGATAAAAAAACAGACAATGTGATTTTCTGGATTTTTTTTTCTCAGTTTGTCTCCCATAGTTGAGGTCTACCTATGATGTAAATTACAGACGCCTCTCATCTTTTTAAGTGGTGGAACTTGCACTATTGCTGACTGACTAAATACTTTTTTGCCCCACTGTATATATATATATATATATATATATATATATATATATATATACCAGAAAAGCATAGATACACAATGAATTGGTATAATTACAGCAAATCTGACAGGTAGTAAGTGGTCGCAAAAGTAGAGAAGACGAGAAAGAACTGCTCTGTTGACGTGACGGCACAGGAAGCAGACAGATCCCGCCAGGACTGGTCAGTGACCGTTCTACGCTGGGAGGTATCATCACAGAGCAGCAAAGACAGATATTTACCTTCCAATAAGTGCTAAGCCCTATATAGAAGAATAAAAGTCCCGGGTAACCCCTTAAATCATGGAATAGCACATAATCTCTCCTCAGCTGCCGATGCTGCAGACATTGTCCATGGTCCTAAATCCTAGCAGGATGACACCATTTTTTTTTCCACATTTTACCATATAAATTACTGAAAAATGGGGAAAAAAATTCCAAGAGAGTGAAAAACCCCACAATGCTGTTTTGTTTTTACATCATTCATTGTGAAGTAAAAACGACCAATTAGTATATTGTCTCCAGATTGGTACAATTACATTTTTCTGGCAGTGGACCTGTGCGAGGGCTTATTTTTGTGAATAGAGCTAATGTTTACAGTCATAACATTTTATGGTACAGATGACATTTTGACTACTTTTTATTACATTTTTGGGACTGAAATTGTGTTAAAAAATGACAATTTTTGCACTTTGTTTTTTTCCTGTTTCAGCATTCTTTGAATTATATTTGTGATTTTTTTTTGTATTTTATGAGTTTCACAATAATATATGCAGTAATGCCACATTTATTTTTTTTAACATTTTGCTGTTTATGGGCGGGTAAAAAAGGAGCAATTTTTCAAGAATTGGCTACTTGTTCCTCCCTCATCACCTACTAAATACCATCAGCAAAACGTAATCCTCTTCTCGGACCATGCTCCCCTATTTCTTGAAAGAATTATTGAATCACGTAAAAAAGGACCCCTAAATTGGAAACTTAACAATAGCCGCAGACATCAAGAACTTCTTCACAGAAAATTGCCCACATGACAAGTGTAATTCAAACATGTGGGAGACCCACAAAGCGGTACTTGGGGGACTCCTTATCGAATTAGGCTCCAGAACCAAAAAAGAAAAGGAGATACTACTAAAATTATGAAAAGAAACACATAAATTAACACAATAACCCTCGCTAGAGAAAAGGCTCTACAATTTAAAAATTGAACTAAAAGCTCTGATAAACTAGATATTTGAGAAAATTCTTTCATATTCTCGTTTTAAAAACTATATGTCAGCAAATAAATGCAGCAAAAACTTAGCAAAGTCTATTAAAAAAACAAATTAACTCTACTCATATACTTAAAATAAAAAATGAAAAAGATCAGAGGCTCCACAAAACGGAAGACATTGCTAAGACCTTTTCAGACTTCTATTCAAACCTATATAATTTAAATACTAAACATATACCCACTGAAGATAAGATCACAAAAATCCAGAACTTTTTAAAAGATTTAACCCTTCCCAAAGATACGGAACCTCAAATTCATTTCTTAAATAGCCCCATAACTAAAGAAGAAGTAGAAGAGGCGATCAACCAGTGTCCTGGGAGGAAAAGCCCAGGCCCAGACGGCTTTTCAATCGAATATTACAAATACTTTAAACCCGAACTAAACAAACATCTGACAGATTATTTTAACCAAATCAACAAATTTAACAAGTTTAAGAAAGAATTTTTACAAGCCCATATTAGCCTCATACCAAAAGAGGGGAAAGACCCTACTTCATGGAACAGTTACAGACACATATCCCTTATAAATAATGACATAAAACTATACGCAAAAATATTAACTAATCGGATACAAAAACTACTCCCAGAACTGATAAACCTTGAAGGAAGAGAAGCCAAAGATAACGTTATGAGAGCAATCAACGCAAAACAAAATAACATCCAAATGTCGATTCTCTGCAGATGCGGAAAAATCATTTGATCGCATTGATTGGCATTTCATGGAACACACACTTATAAAGTTTGGCCTCCCTCCAATTTTTATAGACAAAATTCTGGCCTTACACACAGTTCCCTCAGTAAAATTAAAATAAACAATACGTTATCCAATAGCTTTGATATAAAAAACGGTACAAGACAAGGTTGCCCCCTATCACCCCTTTTATTTATCCTTTCAGTTGTGGCATTTCTACAAAAAATTAGACAGTCTCCTAAGATTGCAGGATTGAAAACCGGCCCAATCTATATATATAAGAGGCATCGTGATTACTCACTAATCCCGCCCCCTGCACAGTAGCCCCGCCCCACCACATCACCACACATATTCCCGCCCCCACCACATTACCACACACAATCCGCACCACATCACCACACACAACACCGCCCCCCACAAATCCCACCCCCCCACCACACACAATCCCGCCACCAATAATAAAATAATAATAATAATTTTATTTATATAGCGCCAACATATTCCGCAGCGCTTTACAACTTATAGAGGGGACTTATACAGACAACAGACATTACAGCATAACAGAAATCACAGTTCAAAACAGATACCAGGAGGAATGAGGGCCCTGCTCGCAAGCTTACAATCTATGAAGAAAAGGGGAGACACGAGAGGTGGATGGTAACAATTGCTTTAGTTATTGGGACCAGCCATAGTGTAAGGCTCGGGTGTTCATGTAAAGCTGCATGAACCAGTTAACTGCCACCACCACATCACCACACATAATCCCACCCCCCACCACACATAATCCCATCCTGCAACACATTACCACACAATCCCGCCCCCCCCACCCCATCACCACACACAATCCCGCCCCACCACATCACCACACATAATCCTGCCCCCCACCACATTACCACACATAATCCCGCCCCTCAACACATCATCACACAATCCCGCCCCCCACCCCATCACCACACATAATCCCGCCCCCCCACCACATCACCACACATAATCCTGCCCCCCACCCCATTACCACATAATCCGGCCCCCTCACCACATTACCACACATAATCACGCCCCCCCACCCCATTACCACATAATCCTGCCCCCACCACATTACCACACATAATCCCGCCCCCCACCACATCATCACACAATCCTGCCCCCCACCGCATCACCACTCATAATCCCGCCCCCCACACCATTACCACACATAATCCTGCCCCCCCACTACATCACCACACATAATCCCGCCCCCCCACCACATCACCACACATAATCCCGCCCCCCACATTACCACAGATAATCCCGCCCCACCACATTACAACACATAATCCCGCCCCCCACCACATCACCACACATAATCCCACCCCCCACATTACCACAGATAATCCCGCCCCCACCACATTACAACACATAATCCCGCCCCCCACCACATTACCACAGACAATCCCGCCCCCCACCACATTATCACACATAATCCCGCCCCCCCACATTACCACACATAATCCCGCCCCCCTACCACATTACCACACATAATCCCACCCCCCACCACATTACCACACATAATCCCGCCCCCACCACATTACCACACATAATCCCGCCCCCCACCACATCACCACACATAATCCTGCCCCCCACCACATCACCACACAATCCCGCCCCCTCACTCCATCACCACACACAATCCTGCGCCCCCACCCAATCACCACACATAATCCCGCCCCCACCACATCACCACACATAATCCCGCCCCCCATCACATTACCACACATAATCCTGCCCCCCACCACATTACCACATAATCCCGCCTTCCCACCCCATTACCACATAATCCCGCCCCCCACCACATTACCACATAATCCCACCCCCCCACCACATTACCACACATAATCCCACCCCCACCACATCACTACACATAATCCCGCCCCCCCCACTACATCACCACACATAATCCCGCCCCCCACCACATCATCAAACAATCCCGCCCCCCACCACATTACCACACATAATCCCGCCCCCCCACCACATTACTACACATAATCCCGCCCCCCCACCACATTACCACACATAATCCGGCCCCCACCACATTACCACAGACAATCCCGCCCCCCACCACATTACCACACATAATCCCGCCCCCGCACCACATCACCACATATAATCCCGCCCCCCACCACATTACCACACACAATCCCACCCCCCCACATTACCACACACAATCCCGCCCCCCACCACATTACCACCCATAATCCCGCCCCCCCACCACATTACCACACATAATCCCCACCACCACATCACCACACTATTGTTATTAACTTCATTTTAAGTTAATTTACCACCTGCGTAAGCGATATTGAATGTTGTCATTATTTACTTTAGTTTAATCACCAGCAGCATTAATTAGATAGCAATGAGCGTGCCGAGCGTTAGCTGGCTGGAAACATCTAGTAGAACATAAAAGTGCAGTTTATGCAGATGATATACTTTTTTTTTGGTAAACCCAAACAATTCTATCCAAACTCTACTTACAGAGCTTCAATCTTTCAACTCAATTTCTAACTTTAAAATAAATTTCACTAAATCAAACCTGTTACATATACAGTCATGGCCAAAAGTATTCACACCCCTGCAATTCTGTCAGATAATACTCAGTTTCTTCCTGAAAATGATTTCAAACACAAATTCTTTGTTATTATTATCTTCATTTAATTTGTCTTAAATGAAAAAAACACAAAAAGAATTGTTCTAAAGCCAAATTGGATATAATTCCACACCAAACATAAAAAAGGGGGTGGACAAAAGTATTGGCGCTGTTCGAAAAATCATGTGATGCTTCTCTAATTTGTGTAACTAACAGCACCTGTAACTTACCTGTGGCACCTAACAGGTGATGGCAATAACTAAATCACACTTGCAGCCAGTTGACATGGATTAAAGTTGACTCAACCTCTGTCCTGTGTCCTTGTGTGTACCACATTAAGCATGGAGAAAAGAAAGAAGACCAAAGAACTGTCTGAGGACTTGAGAAACCAAATTGTGAGGAAGCATGAGCAATCTCAAGGCTACAAGTCCATCTCCAAAGACCTGAATGTTCCTGTGTCTACCGTGCGCAGTGTCATCAAGAAGTTTAAAGCCCATGGCACTGTGGCTAACCTCCCTAGATGTGGACGGAAAAGAAAAATTGACAAGAGATTTCAACGCAAGATTGTGCGGATGTTGGATAAAGAACCTCGACTAACATCCAAACAAGTTCAAGCTGCCCTGCAGTCCGAGGGTACAACAGTGTCAACCCGTACTATCCGTCGGTGTCTGAATGAAAAGGACTGTATGGTAGGAGACCCAGGAAGACCCCACTTCTTACCCCGAGACATAAAAAAACCAGGATGGAGTTTGCCAAAACTTACCTGAAAAAGCCTAAAACGTTTTGGAAGAATGTTCTCTGGCCAGATGAGACAAAAGTAGAGCTTTTTGGGCAAAGGCATCAACATAGAGTTTACAGGAGAAAAAAAGAGGCATTCAAAGAAAAGACCACGGTCCCTACAGTCAAACATGGCAGAGGTTCCCTGATGTTTTGGGGTTGCTTTGCTGCCTCTGGCACTGGACTGCTTGACCGTGTGCATGGCATTATGAAGTCTGAAGACTACCAACAAATTTTGTAGCATAATGTAGGGCCCAGTGTGAGAAAGCTGGGTCTCCCTCAGAGGTCATGGGTCTTCCAGCAGGACAATGACCCAAAACACACTTCAAAAAGCACTAGAAAATGGTTTGAGAGAAAGCATTCCCCAACAATTTTTTCAAAAATTAAAACGCCTGATCTCAAAATTTATCTGGGCAGATAAAAATCATAGAGTCAATCACCAAACACTGATAAAACCTAGAAACAAAGGGGGACTAGGACTACCTGATTTTGAAAGATAGAGAATATTGAATCCTATAGCCAGAGTAATTGATTTACGCTCTCCCTCCGCTACAAAACTTTGGATTCCACTGGAACTACATAATCTTAAAGGAGGTTTCTCACATTACCTATGGCCTACCCCTTTCAACAGATTCAAATATAATAATATCAAACACCCATATACTAACACAACCCTCAGACTATGGCACAAAACCAATAAAAACAAGAACCTCATTCCAAACATATGCCCAACCACTCCTATCTTGCATCTGATTCTGATCCCCAACAGAAACAGGACTCTCAAAAAAAATGTAGGTCCTCAAGCTCCCACAGATACATGCCAATAGATTCCTTCATTAACAAAAATAGATGTAAAAACAAGAAGAAAATACATTTTCTCACTAAAAGTCTTCTCTTAGACGCTGCCGAAGTCCAAATACTGCAAGAGGTAACCAAACTTAATCTCCCAGACATTTCCACTTCACTACCAATCTCACCAATCCTTAAACTTTTCACAAACACAAAAGATATTGGAAAAATAATAGCCAAAATCAACAAAAATTTAACCCAAATAGACGATATTCCAGACTTTGTTAAAAAATGGGAATTAGAGCTTAACCCAAAATAAACCATCACTGCCACATCTATGGGGAGTCTGGCTGTGTCTGGCTTTTGACTCTCTGCTCCCATAAGATCTCATTTTACAACATGGTTAACAAGCTGACCACTTAGGGATTTAAAGTTTATGGTAGGTCTCGCCCAAACATTGCAGCCCCAAGAAGCAGGATATGAAATCCTTCTCTATTACACTTGTATGTATTATATTTGTAAATTAAAAGAAAAATACATCAAATTTCATCTTTTCATACCGGGTTGAAATCTGTTTCATAGTTCCTGAAATACTTGACCGATGAACTTTCCTTCTGTTTAGCTATGGCATCTGGACACTGGGCGCTTACAATTTCCAATACTGCATTTTGCACCTAGAATAAATACATTTTATCAGTTGATTAGAAAGCAAAACATGTCTTTTATGTACATCATAGCCTCATAATATTGGCATTCACCCAAAAATTCACTTTTTTTCAATGTCAAAGATGCTTAATCTTTCTTTTTACTGTAATATAGGACATATCAATTTTGAATTGGTGCAATCGAAGCTTCAACGTACCCCTCTTAGAATCATTGGCCGTTGACGGGAGCAATGCATACTGGGAAAAGAGGGTAAGAAAATCCCTGCACCTATAATGCTGGCAGAATGCAGAGGAAGGGGAACAACCCAATGAAAAAAAAGTAAAAGGTCAGTTACAGAGAATGAGAATTTGGGTTGTTCCTGGATTGGTATATGTGGCAAAAGCAGTTTTATTTGTTTTTGGAGATGAGAGAAGCAAGAACTTGTTATTTATATACATTTTATCTTAAAGGACATGTAGACTATATTTTTCTGATTCAGTATTCGGGGGTCTGTGCATGCTCATGAATCTCCAGTCAAGCTATAACCACAATTGCCAAGTACTCTGAGCACTGTAGCACACGCAGACATACAAGTGAATATCCCGGTGGTGTAGCCCATGAGCTGTGTCCTATCACTGCCGATTCACCTGTTTCATGACTGACCTCTAGAGAAGACGCATTGGCCGGCAGCGGCGTGGAGTAAACATTATCCCACACTAAAGTGAAGGTCTTCATGTCGGGAACACCTTTCGTTTTCTCTTCAATATCCACTGTAATGTTACTTTCACCCAGAATTAAATAGGAAAGAAGTGGGAAATCGCCTAAAATGATCACAAATCATATTATTATACACTGGTAATCTACACTGCATTAAGCATGACAGCACAAATTAACTAAGGTTTACAAAACTCCTGCACCATTTCTCCAGTCCTCAGACTGCTAAGCAGAATCAGCCCTAATTCTGCCCCAGTATCGCTGATTAAAGCCTAATCAGAATAGCACAAAATGAATTTATTTCCCGGCCACCGCAGATCATTTACAATATGTGACGGATCACTGCTGTACCGTGCAAGTGATAGATTTAGATTGGCCTGTCAGCCAAGATATATGCATGGCTTGTGTCTGGTAATGCTGGACATTTAGGAAGACTGGATAAGTCCAATGGACCTTTATCACACTCACCCACAAAGTTCTCCACAGTACTGAACTGCCCTGCAACTCCTTCCCCATCTGTGCCTGCCACCATACCAATGCTCTTCTTAGTGCTGTACCAGCCTATATCTCCTAATTCACCCCACCTGTCTACCATCCTACTTGTCTTCTTCACAATGCTAAACCACTCTACATATCCTTCATGATCTATTTCTATCTCCTTAGCCATCTTCTCCATGCAACACCCTACATTTCCTTCCTCATCTCTATCCACCATCATATCCATCTTCTCCTCAGTGCTGCACCGCCCTACGTCTCCTCCATCATCTCTGTCTACCACCCTACCCTTCCTCTCCACAGTGCTGCACTGCCCTACATCTCCTCCTCATTTCTATCCACCACCCCACTTGTCCTCTCCACAGTGCTGCACTGCCCTACATCTCCTCCTCATTTCTATCCACCACCCCACTTGTCCTCTCCACAGTGCTGCACTGCCCTACATCTCCTTTTCATCTCTATCCATCACCCCACTTGTCCTCTCCACAGTGCTGCACTGCCCTACATCTCCTTTTCATCTCTATCCACCACCCCACTTGTCCTCTCCACAGTGCTGCACTGCCCTACATCTCCTTTTCATCTCTATCCACCACCCCACTTGTTCTCTCCACAGTGCTGCACTGCCCTACATCTCCTTTTCATCTCTATCCACCACCCCACTTGTCCTCTCCATAGTGCTGCACTGCCCTACATCTACTCCTCATTTCTACCCACCACCCTACCTGTCCTCTCCACTGTGCTGCACCACCTACATCTCCACCTTCATCTGTCTACCACCCCACCCATCCTCTCCACAGTCCTACTTCTAATCTCCAATCTCAATTCATCACCCTGCCCATACTTTCTTCTGTCCTCAACCGCTGTACATCTCTTCACTCAACTGTAGCTACCTCCCCACCCGTGCTCTCTTTTCTGCTAAAAATCTAAGACTAACATCTAAGACGAATGATGCACTAAGACGTTCGTCTCACGCCTGTCTCCAAGGCTTCTCTCTTTCTACACTAGTTCTCGGGAATGCACTACCCCTCCCAATCTGTTTAATTCCCAGCCTGGTGTAGAACAAAAAAATAATCTATATTGGTAATGCATATTGCTCCTCGCCTAGCGTTGTCTGGGTTCTACGTCAGACTCCAAGCTTCCTCTTCCAGCCATGAGTCCAATGCAGCAAACCATTGGCCGCATTGGTGACTAATTTGTTCATTCTCCTCCGGGCTCATGGACATACGACTGCTGCAGGCAATCATTGGCCATAATGGTGAAAAAAAGGACAACATCTTTAACAGCCCTGTGTTACAGTAGGAAACAGTTGTTCATGGGTTACAATTTTCTATGTGTCCTACAAAAACTGGATGATCTGTATGATTGCTCTTCATGCATTAGTTCAGATCCATATGGCATAGTATAGTATAGTTTCTGGCAGCACAGATCTGTCAGGTTATTGGCTCAAGATAAAGTGGAGTAGAGGATTTTTATTTATATGTTTGATTTTTTTTACTGTTTTTAGTCACCTCTTTGTGAATTGAATGTCACAGTGTAGACATTTTCTTCATCGGATGATTGCTCTTGAACACTGACCGTATCTGGCTGTATAGACCATAACTTGTTTAATGCAGCTTGAATTTGGAGAGCAGTCGCATCGGCGGATAATGGATCTATGCGTAGAGAAAAGGAAAAGGCTTCATTTTCATGTCTGAATTCGCATTGTGAGATAATAACACAGCTCTTATGATCTGTCCATTTACAGAAGGAAGAATAGATAGATAGATAGATAGATAGATAGATAGATAGATAGATAGATAGATACCGTAGATAGGAAAAAAAAAGAAGCAGCACACTATGTCCCAGAACACAGCGAAATACTTCCGGGACATAGCGCGCCGGCGCATGCGCAGTAACGCTTTTTGGCTTTGCCCGCAGTTGGGCAAAGCATACTGCGCGTGCGCGAGCGAAGATTGCATTGCACACACGCGAACTATGGAGGACAAGAACTCTATTTCTTGAACATATTGTGGACAACAGGGACGGATGGGGTGGAGAAATTAAGACGCAACACCGCCCATCGGACCGGAAAAAAGGCATTTACATATCCCGCCAAATTGAGCTGACAGGTTCCCTTTAACTGCGCATGTCTCAGTGCATCATCACATCATCATAGACTGCTGGCCAACCAACAAGCTTGTGTGGCATATTCCCGATTTGCGCATGCGCACTACCGCTTTTCGGACATACCCACGCCATCTTAGATGTGGCACCAAATATTTCTATCCCCTACGGATCACAAGCTTGTTGATATCATTTGACTTTTACTGAGAGCTTTTTCCTACTACATCGTATTAAATAGTCTGGTCCAAGAAGTGGAAAAGATACCTATGCCTGTGCGCACGTGATGGAATAAAGATTTTTAGATAAGTAGAAATATCAATAGATGGTGTATACAGTACATGGAAAGGATTTTCTTACATGAAGAGATAGATATTAGAAAAAAATGTCCTCCATCATCTAGCCATCCTCTTATATAACGCTACCTGTCTCCTCACTGCCACTGATGAGTTTGTAGTACATGGTGGGACACGGAGATATACAATATTTGGTAATATTTATTGTCTGAACCTCATTTATTGCTTGTTGGGTTGTGTTCCAGTTTTGCACCGTTATAACCTTGGGGAAAGAAAAATAATGCCATTTTAGTGCAACCAACAGAAGCTCAGGAGAACAGTCTGTGGTGCCAAACACAAGAGGAGAAAGCCTGTGTACACATTGAATGCTCTGTACCTGTGTTTCCAGAATGGTAGCACTCTGCGAATATATGAGCTGCATTTCGTTTACTGCATCCGGTGTCTGTTGATCGGTATATTGACTCTTCTGACTGTACACGCCAACGTCCAGTAATGCCGCTCCCCCATAATTTTGGATATATGCTTCAAAGTAACACCTGGGAAAAAAAACAAAAAGTCATTCTTCTCCTACAGGTCCAGTAAACTGACCCGTAATAAGTCCCATAGTTTATTCTACACTGTAGAGTCTGTTTGGATGTCAGTTACAATCCCTCATGTCGGCTCTCCTGACATATTCTCCATAAATATCAATTCTGGAGCATCTTATCCCATATAAATGAATTTGACAACTGGGTGGTACTGTTCTTTTTGTCGAAATGATGGGTCATTCATTCACACATTTCCAAAAACAATAACAGAGGAATGTATGAATAGATGCTTGATAATCAGAAAAGTCAGGTCAACTTCAAATGAATAATTAACAAAAATCACCTAAAAATTCATAGATCATTTTCTCAGTAACGTAAAGCCACCCTGCCATCAGACATCCCTGTGTTACACTGCTCCTGTTACACTACTGTCAGCTTCTTTAATATATACAGTATATTTTTTAATTCTTGAAACTGTTCCCTCCTGATCACAATATAATCCTAGAATCTGACTTACGGCTTATCCTTCTGGAGGTAAAAAGTCTTAGACTTTTGATATGAAAACGAGGTGTAATAATTTGTGTAGAAGCCATAAGCAATCTTCGCCTGTAGTAAAGAAAAAAAAAAAATGAAAAAGAACCACAAATGACTCGCGTCACATCAACACAGTTTTTTTTTTAATTTTCTGTTTTTCTACATTGTTCGGGGTTCCTGTGTTTTTGGTCAGAAAAAATGGTGTCATTTACAGCCTAAGGCCGGCGTCACACTGGCGAATTTTACGGACGTATGAGCGCAGAAAATACACCCGTAAAATACGCATAACACACAGCCCAATGATTCTCTATGGCCCAGCTCCTATGAGCCGTATTTTACGGATCCGTAATATACGGTCTTGTACGGCTGTACAAAATCGCAGCATGCTGCGTTTGTCACCGTATTGCGCCAAAAAATCGCCAATGAAAGTCTATGGGGGCAAGAAAAATAGGGATTACACACGGACCAGCAGTGTGACTTGCGAGAAATACACAGCGGTGTTCTATAGAAAAGCCGGTAATTCAATTGCCGGCTTTTCATTTCTCCTTCCCAAACCCGACAGGATATGAGACATGGTTTACATACAGTAAACCATCTCATATCCCTTTTTTTTTGCATATTCCACACTACTAATGTTAGTGTGTATGTGCAAAATTTGGGCGCTGTAGCTTGTAAAATAAAGGATAAAATCACGGAAAAAATTGGTGTGGGCTCCCGCGCAATTTTCTCTGCCAGAGTCGTAAAGCCAGTGACTGAGGGCAGATATTAATAGCCTAGAGAGGGTCCATGGTTATTGGCCCCCCCTGGCTATAAACATCTGCCCCCAGCCACCCCAGGAAAGGCACATCTGGAAGATGCCCCTATTCTGGCACTTGGCCACTCTCTTCCCACTCCCGTGTAGCGGTGGGATATGGGGTAATGAAGGGTTAATGTCACCTTGCTATTGTAAGGTGACATTAAGCCAGATTAATAATGGCGTCAATTATGTCACCTATCCATTATTAATCCAATAGTACTAAATGGTTAATAAAACACACACACACATTATTACAAAGTATTTTAATGAAATAAAGACACAGGGTGTTGTAATATTTTATTAGACTCTTAATCCACCTGAAGACCATCGTCCTGAAACAAAGTTAAAAAAACAAACAACAATATTCCATACCTTCCGTCGTTATGTCCCACGATGTAAATCCATCTGAAGGGGTTAAATCATTTTACAGCGAGGAGCTGCGCTAATGCACTCGCTCCTGCCTGTAAAACCCCGGGTACTCAAAGGAAAGCAGGGTTACCTGTAGTTACCTTGAGTTGCGGTGATGCGCCCTCTGCTGGATGTCCTCATGAACTGGAGCCTTGGAAAAGTTCCCACGCTCGAGTTCATATGAGGACATCCAGCAGAGGGCGCCTCACCGCAACTCAAGGTAACTACAGGTCACCCTGCTTCCCATTCATTCCCCGGGTTTTTACAGGCAGAAGCGGCTGCATTAACGGGCTTCTGCTTGTAAAATTAGTTAACCCTTTCAGATGGATTTACAACGTGGGACAGAACGACGGAAGGTATGGAATATTGTTGTTTGTTTTTTTGAAACTTTGTTTCAGGTGACAAGGGTCTTCAGGTGGATTAAGAGTCTAATAAAATATTACAACAACCTGTGTGTTTATTTCATTAAAGGACTTTGTAATTATGTGTGTGTGTTTTATTAACTATTTCGAACAATTGGATTAATAATGGATAGGTGTCATAATTGACGCCTCTCCATTATTAATCTGGCTTAATGTCACCTTACAATAGCAAGGTGACATTAACCCTTCATTACCCCATATCCCACCGCTACACGGGAGTGGGAAGAGAGTGGCCAAGTGCCAGAATAGGCGCATCTTCCAGATGTGCATTTCTGGGGTGGCTGGGGGCAGATGTTTTTAGCCAGAGGGGGCCAATAACCATGGACTCTCTCTAGGCTATTAATATCTGCCCTCAGTCACTGGCTTTACCGCTCTGGCGGAGAAAATTGCGCGGGAGCCCACGCCAATTTTTTCTGCCATTTAACCCTTTATTTTAGCAGCTACAGCGCCCAAATTTTGCACATACACACTACTAACATTAAGTAACACAAGACCTTTCTAAGAAACTCATATAGATAGGCCACAAGAATGTATAGTTAAAAAATACAAACTTTATTTCAAACAAAAGAAAAAAGGTATCTCAATCATAAATATAAACACATGAATGTAATGTTAATGATGCCTCCAATCTAACATAGGTCCTGGTGAAAAAAATCCATACAGTATCTAAATCTCATACAGTATAAACATATCATTCGATATGCCACCTAGTGGCTATTAATATAGATGCCCCCGGAAGAAGAATATACATCGAAACGCGCGTCGGGGTTCTCAGGTCCGGTGTCTTCTATCCTGGTAACTATGCCACAGGTTTCAGTTCTTTAGTGCGCAGCCTTTATACCGCATGCAGAGGACTTTGGTCTGCTATGCTACAACACTATTGTTAGATTTCTGATACAGGTTCCTCTATAATACCTCCTGTCAGCATATTTGCACTTTATTACAGGGAGCCTTTATACCGCATGTAGAGGACTTTGGTCTGCTATGCTATAACACTATTGTTAGATCTCTGACACAGGTTCCTCTATAGTACCTCCTGTCAGCACATTTGCACTTTATTACAGGGAGGCTGAGCAGATCAGTCCAATAAGTTTGATATCGGTATTTGGCTTTGGAGTATCTGAGGCATATCAGTGGCTAATTATATGTATGGGTACACCATAGATTTATTTTTTTAATCATGTGTGGTATCGTTATAAAATAAAACAAAAAATAAGCCACGGTTATATATATATAAAAAACATAGGCACCATGCACTTTAACCTGTCTGTATAGCTGCCGTTATCATATTGATGCATCTATATTAATAGCCACTAGGTGGCATATCGAATGATATGTTTATACTGTATGAGATTTAGATACTGTATGGATTTTTTTCACCAGGACCTATGTTAGATTGGAGGCATCATTAACATTACATTCATGTGTTTATATTTATGATTGAGATACCTTTTTTCTTTTGTTTGAAATAAAGTTTGTATTTTTTAACTATACATTCTTGTGGCCTATCTATATGAGTTTCTTAGAGAGGTCTTGTGTTACTTAGTAATTTTGAATGTGTTATGCTATATATTTATGGACTAATTATGTATACACTACTAACATTAGTAGTGTGGAATATGCAAAAAAAAAGGGGATATGAGATGGTTTACTGTATGTAATCATGTCTCATATCATGTCGGGTTTGTGAAGGAGAAATGAAAAGCCGGCAATTGAATTACCGGCTTTTCACATATCTTGCGCTGAATTAAATATAAATACAGAATATATGTATATATATGTGTGTCATAATGACATATATATATATATATATATATATATATATATATATATATATATATATATATACAGTGGGGCAAAAAAGTATTTAGTCAGTCAGCAATAGTGCAAGTTCCACCACTTAAAAAGATGAGAGGCGTCTGTAATTTACATCATAGATAGACCTCAACTATGGGAGACAAACTGAGAAAAAAAAATCCAGAAAATCACATTGTCTGTTTTTTTATCATTTTATTTGCATATTATGGTGGAAAATAAGTATTTGGTCAGAAACAAAATTTCATCTCAATACTTTGTAATACATCCTTTGTTGGCAATGACAGAGGTCAAACGTTTTCTGTAAGTCTTCACAAGGTTGCCACACACTGTTGTTGGTATGTTGGCCCATTCCTCCATGCAGATCTCCTCTAGAGCAGTGATGTTTTTGGCTTTTCGCTTGGCAACACGGACTTTCAACTCCCTCCAAAGGTTTTCTATAGGGTTGAGATCTGGAGACTGGCTAGGCCACTCCAGGACCTTGAAATGCTTCTTACGAAGCCACTCCTTCGTTGCCCTGGCGGTGTGCTTTGGATCATTGTCATGTTGAAAGACCCAGCCACGTTTCATCTTCAATGCCCTTGCTGATGGAAGGAGGTTTGCACTCAAAATCTCACGATACATGGCCCCATTCATTCTTTCATGTACCCGGATCAGTCGTCCTGGCCCCTTTGCAGAGAAACAGCCCCAAAGCATGATGTTTCCACCACCATGCTTTACAGTAGGTATGGTGTTTGATGGATGCAACTCAGTATTCTTTTTCCTCCAAACACGACAAGTTGTGTTTCTACCAAACAGTTCCAGTTTGGTTTCATCAGACCATAGGACATTCTCCCAAAACTCCTCTGGATCATCCAAATGCTCTCTAGCAAACTTCAGACGGGCCCGGACATGTACTGGCTTAAGCAGTGGGACACGTCTGGCACTGCAGGATCTGAGTCCATGGTGGCGTAGTGTGTTACTTATGGTAGGCCTTGTTACATTGGTCCCAGCTCTCTGCAGTTCATTCACTAGGTCCCCCCGCGTGGTTCTGGGATTTTTGCTCACCGTTCTTGTGATCATTCTGACCCCACGGGGTGGGATTTTGCGTGGAGCCCCAGATCGAGGGAGATTATCAGTGGTCTTGTATGTCTTCCATTTTCTAATTATTGCTCCCACTGTTGATTTCTTCACTCCAAGCTGGTTGGCTATTGCAGATTCAGTCTTCCCAGCCTGGTGCAGGGCTACAATTTTGTTTCTGGTGTCCTTTGACAGCTCTTTGGTCTTCACCATAGTGGAGTTTGGAGTCAGACTGTTTGAGGTTGTGCACAGGTGTCTTTTTATACTGATAACAAGTTTAAACAGGTGCCATTACTACAGGTAATGAGTGGAGGAAAGAGGAGACTCTTAAAGAAGAAGTTACAGGTCTGTGAGAGCCAGAAATCTTGATTGTTTGTTTCTGACCAAATACTTATTTTCCACCATAATATGCAAATAAAATGATAAAAAAAAAACAGACAATGTGATTTTCTGGATTTTTATTTCTCAGTTTGTCTCCCATAGTTGAGGTCTAACTATGATGTAAATTACAGACGCCTCTCATCTTTTTAAGTGGTGGAACTTGCACTATTGCTGAATGACTAAATACTTTTTTGCCCCACTGTATATATATATATATATATATATATATATATATATATATATATATATACTGTATATATGTTTTAACGAACATTTGAGCACATAAATCCATTAGATGTCGGTTTTGCAAGCCTGCGAGAAAATGTCGCAGTACGGATGCCATACGGATTACATACGGAGGATGCCATGCGCAAAATACGCTGCCACACCCTGACTACGGATGACATACGGATCACTATTTTGGGGACTTTTCTGCGTATTACGGCCGTAAAAAACGGGCCGTATTTACATACGCTGAGTGTGACGCCGGCCTTAGGGTAAGTTCACACAGGGCATTTTTGCTACTTTTTTTTCTGCAGCAAAACCAGATCTTCTTGGCAGGAAAGAAGCTGCAGCAAAAACGCAGCATTAGGTGTGTTTTTGGTGCGTTCTTTGTGTCTCTTTGTCCATGCTAATGTCCATTGACTTTCTACAGTAAAAACACTGCAAATAATGGTACCTGCATTTTTGCTGCGTTGTTGCAGCATTTTTTCAACACCCATTCAAGCTAATGGGTGAAAAACGCTGCAAAAAACGCTGAAAGAAGTGACCTGCTCTATGTCCAAAAAAAAAGCAGCAAAGCACAAAATCCCGATGGCACAAAAAACCAATGTGTGTGCATGAGATTTCTGAAGTCTCATAGGCTTTGCTGGTACTGTTAAAAGCAGCTGAAAATTAGCATAAAAAAATGAAGCAAAAACTCCCTGTGTGATCTTACCCTTATAGTCAAGAACACCAAGGCCCTTGTGGCAACCTGACGGACCCTTTGACATCTAATCTTTGCCCATCTTGCCCATACACAGGATTGGTCCCTCTAGTCAGTGCTCTATCTATCTATATAAGAAAAAGTGTTTGATTGCAAGTGTTGCACTGCTTCCATTTATTCTATATAATTGGAGGATTGGTCTTTACCTGGGAGGCTTGGCACTCTCAATGTTTTGCTAGTGCTACCCCTACAGTTTTTCTTTTATCTATCTATCTATCTATCTATCTATCTATCTATCTATCTATCTATCTATCTATCTATCTATCTATCTATCTATTATCTATCTATCTCATATCTATTATCTATCTATCTATCTATCTATCTATCTATCTATCTATGTATCTATCGATCTATCTATCTATCTGTCTGTCTGTCTATCTAGTTAATGTCTATCTGTAAGGCCACATTCACCCGTTCAATATTTGGTCAGTATTTTACCTCAGTATTTGTAAGCCAAAACCAGGAGTGGAATAATCAGAGGAAAAGCATAATAGAAACCCGTCACCACTTCTGCATTTTTCACTCACTTCTGGTCTTGGCTTATAAAAACTGAGGTAAAATACTGACGTGTGAACGTGGCCTTAGATTTACGCAGCACCTGGCAGGTTAATCATAGGAGGAGCTGGGGATGCTGGTAGGTAGGTGACGCTTCACAGGGCTTCCGTCTTATGGGCACAGAGCACAGACCTGGCCGCTGTACCTGGATTCTATGAATGCATTTGCTCATATACTGTATACTATTTTTTTTTAACCATCTGTGAATCACATGACTTGTAGAGTTGTAAGCACAATGTAAAAAACAGCAATGAAAAAGCCCATGTAGTAACACACATTGATTCAAAATAGCTGGAAAATATCTGAAAAAAAAATACATGTAAAATGATAGCCCAAAGAAGTATGTGTCCCTAACTATAAATGTAAATAGCCGATTTCGACCATTGCGGGGGCAATCAGTGTGTTTTCCTGTCTACTACTCAATCTGACAATCGTTTCCTGTATATTAGTTATTGCGTTATCCTCCTGACATCACATGAATTCCATAGGCCTAGGGCTGGTCTTAGGGAGGGGCGACACAGCGGCAATTTCCGGAGAATGGCAAACCTTGCAGCGAGCTAAAACCACTCAGTATTATTTAGCCTTGTGTGTCGTTAATATTTAGGATTTGGATTACTGAGTTGTGTGGTATTTATATGGCAGTATTACTGTGTGTGAGCCCTTTACGGGAATAGGATTGCGATGTTGTATATTATTTCGGCACTATATGGGAGCATTCTGTAAGTTTTATACATATATTTGCAAGTCGTCCTAGATTTCCTGGGATTCAGGAACAGAACCGGGCAGGGTTTACGTAAACCTCACCTAAAAGTAGATGGTTGAGGGCCCTAAGGAGAGGGTGGGGGCTTTCTTGTCCGGATAGGAGGGGTTGGAGCTAGGTAATGCCATTATTATCTTGCTAAAACATGGGTGTGAAATGGTATTATGTGGGTTAAAGTTATGAGCAAAAACAGTCAACAAACTGTACTTGTACTCATTACTAAAGGCTAAATTATGTAAATCCATAACACAGGTCATATAAAGCCATAGAGCAGGTCCCAATTACCTTTCCTGCAGGGTCACCCGATTCATTAAAGTACAGAGCGTAATTATCGTATCCTTTTATATAGAAATTGTAATAATCGGTTTCAGGAGGTACAAAAAACCCACTGAGCCGAGCAACAAATTCACTGGAATCCGAAGACCAAGATTTGGATGCACCATCGGACCAAGAAGAACCAACATAGCCCGTGGAGGTTTGATTCAGCTGAAGAGCATTACTCGGTGACATACTGATGTTCCACATCTCCAGCTTAAGTCCTCGGCTTCCTAAAAATAAATTATAAAATTACTTAAAGGGGTTGGTTAGTTTAGAAATACCATTTTCACATACTGTATCCTAATAGAAAATTCTATGTTAAGAGAAGTGAGTCCCCTGTTCCGGATCCTCAACTATTGGCCAAATAGTGTCTCATCCTGGAAAACCAATCCTGTCCCTCCATTTAAATAGACACAGTGTAATACTTAATTTCCCCAGTGGAGGCGCTGTGTGGAAACTGAACACTTACTACCAGGATTCCTGGCAAATTTCAGCTGATCACTAACGGTCTCGCAAAGGAAAAAATTGGAGTGCGCCGTTAAACTTTTTTATAATATCTCAAATTTTACATAGTATTTACCTGGGTAAAGGGAAGGGATAACAGGAGGCTGTGGAGGACTCCGACAAGTTATTGTTGTATCTGTTATTCCAAGAACTTGGCATTCCTGACCTTTAAGATGTGGAAATAAAGAATAAGCATTTATTCAACTCAGGTTTACGCCTTAACATTGAAATTGCAACACAGAGAGGAAAAAATTTATGGAACTATGGAAATCACAGACATGTTAATGATATGCAAATGGTGAAAAAATGGAAAATGGCTTAAGCGCCACGTGCAGAAACCCTTCACTTAACCTCCTTGGCTGCTATCAGTGAGGTTATTAATGGCTATCATGCTCAAAGTACTTAGGACAATCATCAAGATCCATGCTGGTAGCTCCTTTGCAATTGCTGACCAATGAGGTCCCAGATATGATTGATGGAAGGCAAGTCTGGAGATGCTGCAGGCACACAGTAGCATAAACAACATGTGGCCTGGCGTTATTGTGCTAGTGTATGCCAAGGTGTTAATGTACCTGGAATGAAGACTAGAGGGGTCCAGCTACCATACATTGTGCAACCTCACACCATAATCCCGGAATTGAGATACTTGTGAAGACTTCTTGTCCAAGTGGTCTCAAAATAGAAACTGGAGGCTGGAATACAGCAATAGAGTCTGGCATGGAGGTCTATTCTCTTCAAGGATGAGTCCCGCTTTTGTCTTGATGCAATGGTAGCTGGAGATTGGTCTGTAGACCAAGTGGGCAACTCCATAAAGAGGCCTTCATGAGGTAATGTCACACCAGTCCTAATCCCAGGATAATTTTGTTTGGTGGCATCATATATGGTAGAAGCAAAAACTGGCTACCTTTCATATAAGATAAAAAAATTGGGAGAATGTGCACATATTAAAAAAGAAAACCCATAATGTTTATGCGTTTTGGGCAGAAAAATGTTCGGAGTTTTTATATCGCGTAAGCATTATGTTTTCTTTTTTTAATATGTGCACTTTCTTCCAATTTGTTTTTATCTTATATGATTAAAGACTAAGTTTTAACTACTTTACTTTGGTGCTGGAGAACATCCCTTTTGGACCACTGAGAACTAAAAAAATGTAATCAATACTATTTTTACAAAGACAATAAAGCAAATTGCAAAGGTGGACATATCTGTAAACTAATATTACGGTATTTTTAATTACTCTGTAATTTATAAAAACTATCACTTGATGCTACCTGGAAACTGTAAACAAGCAGGTCAGCTTAAAATCAACACAATTACTAAAACCAAAATTCACCTCCTATAAGGACTTTAACTGGAGAATCGGTCTCATCGAAGAACTGTCCAGTTACTGTGATTATTGTGCCTCCTTTCACACCACCAGCAGAGGGGAAAATCTCGGTAATCTCTAAAAAAAGACCATGTTAACATCTCAGTTTCACATTTCAACAATAACATTTTCAATTTCAACATTTTTTCCAAGCTGGTGGGGTTGCATTTTAAGCCATGCCCCTTTCAAGTAAACCACACCTATTATGATCTAGGACACCCTCTATTCTGGAAAATGGTGAAAAAGTGTCAAACGCATAATGAATGTGGTGTGAGGCATGTGTGTACTTTTTTTGTTGGTAAATTGAATAACTAATTAACTATCAATGTTTTGAAGCCCAAATTTGGAACATTTAAAGGGTCGTTCTCAAGTCTTCTTCTGCGGGATAAGGGATAACTTTCCAATCACTGAAGGTCCGAATGCCATGTCTCCCACCAACCATCAGAATCAGGGCTCTCTAGATCTCCAGCTGAATGGAGCGGAGGTTGATCATGCACACTACCACTCCATCATTCTTAATTGGAGCACTGGAAATTGGAATGGCACTCGGCTGGCCTTCGGCTCTCCTATTAGATTGAGTGGATAGGCTCCATTCAGCTGGAGCTCTTCAGATTCCCGGTTCTGGGGATCGGTGAATCGGATAGTTAACCCCTTTTCCATGGACAGTGAAACATTTTTTAATTTGAGAACATCCCTTTACTTTAAACCTAGCCCCAGGATCACAAGGTAATGCCTGCAAAATGGGCATAAAAGAAAATTTGGACTTCTGGAAAGTATGGAATAGCTCCAGAATTCAGGGCTATGTGTCAAAGTTCCAGCAAAATATAGAAGCAGAGTCCAATAGTATAAAACGGCACATTTGTTACCTGCATATGTCTGGAACATGGCAATTTTATTCAACGAAGACACAAAATATGTGCTCAATGCCGGTAAACTCCTGAAACAGAGAAAGATGGTGCAGTTATGTTTGCACGCTACGTTATTTAGCGTGGTGTAATAGGTGGCTTGCATGAGAGTGTCATTGCATCACCTGCAGCGGGACGCTGACGTTTTGCCATTAGCAGCCTGTGGTCCACAGGACGGAGAGTGATAGGGCAGGGAAGTTATGGCCTGTAGCCTCCGCTCTGCCACAGGATCCAACTGTATTGGCATCATATTGATGCCAATGTAGTTCACAGTGTTGCTCTCTCAGTCTGGGGCATGTGCACTACCCTGGATCATTAGCACTACGACACCAATGGTAAAAAAAAAAATATTTTGAAATTTTGCACCTCTAAAAATGTTACGCCCAGAGCTCCTCGCTCCCACGTTACACACTATAATTGGTTATCCCCAGATACTGGATGAGGCTGTAATAATAAGTCACTCTTTCTTGGCCAGGGCATTCAGTTACGGGGCAAAGGTAAAGACTCAATAATTGCCATGGGTGAAGGAAAGGCTAGCTACTAGTGATGAGCGAGCATACTCGTTACTCGGTTTTTCCCGAGCACGCTCAGGTGATCTACCGAGTATTTGTTAGTGTTCAGAGATATAGTTTTTGTCACCTCAGCTGAATGATTTACGGCTACTAGCCAGCCTGAGTACATGTGGGGGTTGCCTGGTTGCTAGGGAATCCCCACATGTAATCAGGCTGTCTAGTAGCCGTAAATCATTCAGCTGTGGCGATGAAAACTAAATCCCCGAGCACTAAAAAATACTCGAAGACCACCCGAGCGTGCTCGGGAAAACCCGACCAACAACTCTGCTTAGAGGAACACCCTGGGCAAAATATATACATTGTGCTATGCCTAAAGCAAGGCTTAAGGGAGCGGGGCATGACCCAGGAGTTTGCCTTAGTCTTGTTTTGTCTGTTGCTTTAGGCGGCCATATTTCTTACGTGACTTTGCTTTGGTGTCAGGACTGCGGAGCGCTATTAGGCTAAATTGCAGATGAGAAATGTTTCCCGAATTCGCACATCAGACACCATGCTGTTATTACGACTATTGTTTTTCCTTTATATGTTACGTTCCATGTACTCACCTTCCATAATTACTGTCTAGGATAAAACTGATATTTAAATGTCCTGTGGGAAGAGAGAAATATTAACAAGGTATATTGTGGCAAAATATGAGAAACAGTAGAAGTTTTACTGTGACTTGAACTGCACATTTAACCCTGAACACAATTTTGTTTTTAAGGCTGCGTTCCCACAATGAGATTTCAGTGAGTTTTTGACGTTGCGTCTTACAGTGAAAGCAAAGCGGATGGGATTTATAGAAATCTTCTGCCCACCGTTCTGTTCTTATACTCATCTGAACTGATCAAGTTTGCTGAGTTTTATGTATATATTTTTTTAAAAAGATAATTGCATTAGAAACGTGAAAAACCACAGGTAAAAAATTAATGTGTGTTTTTAGTGTGTTTCCGCTGCGGAAACGCATCATAAATGCATGTAATACGCATTGGTGTTATGGACCTGGTGGTTAGGAGCACCCGGAATGACCTGATTATTAAACCAGAAATAGAGACAAGCTCTGGGGAAGTGGGAACTCTGCTGACCGCAAACCCTACTCCTATCACACACACTAGAAATAGCCGTGGAGCGTACCTAACTCTCCCTAGACGCCTCTTCACAGCCTAAGAGCTAACTACCCCTAAAGAGAGAAGTAGAAGCCTTACCTTGCCTCAGAGAAATTCCCCAAAGGAAAAGGCAGCCCCCACATATATTGACTGTGAGTTAAGAGAAAAGTCACAAACACAGGAATGAAACAGGTTTTAGCAAAGGAGGCCAGTCTTCACTAAATAGTCAGAGGATAGAAAAGGGAACTATGCGGTCAGCACAAAAAACTACAAAAGCCACGCAGATATGCAAAAAGACCTCCACACCGACTCACGGTGTGGAGGTGCAACTCTGCACCCCCAGAGCTTCCAGCTAGCAAGGAAATATCATGATAGCAAGCTGGACTAGAATTTAGCAGCACTAAGAAATATATTCAGAAAGCAGTAACAACAAATGAACTATCAGGGACTTAGCTTCTGCTGGAGTAGACAGGTCATCAGAGAAGTCCAAGAGAGATCTGAACCAATACTGAGACATTGACAGCTGGCATGAAGTAACGATCTGAGTGGAGTTAAATAGGGAAGCCAGCATAGCAATAAACGAGGGCAGCTGAGAAAGCTAACCTCAAGGACCAGCAGTTCCACTCAAAGCCACCAGAGGGAGTCCAAGGACAGAACTCACCACAGTACCATTCATGACCACAGGAGGGAGTCCGAAAACGGAATTCACAACACATAGGACTGTATCAGTAAAGTTTTGTCAAAGCCAAGTACCAGGAAGTTTAAAAAAAACAAAGCAGCTTTGTTTAAAACATCACACACCAAAATTGCCAAACGCAGCGTAAAAGCATAAAAAAAAGCATGTAAAAAATGCAATAACAAAACACAAGTTACCTAATTTGCTTAATAGGTGCAGAAAATCTGCAACATCCAAAATTCACCAAAAACTCATCGTGGGAACATAACCTTACTGAGCTTTTGTGTTGTTTTTTTTTTTTTTTTAAATTAACATACGTGCATTACAACATTTTGTTAATCTGTTAATTAAAAGTTAAGAAAATCTGTCAGCAGGATTTCACCCCCAAGTTATTTATATGCACATTTAGCTCTTTAAAAAACAAGTTCAGCAGTGCCTTTACATGGCCAGTTCATTTCTGTGTCTGTGAGAAATCAGTATTTGCTTTGATATGTAAATGAGGCTGAAGGACTAGGGTAGATCTGAAGCTTCTGTCACTCCAGCTCTATTCCCCACCCAGCGCCACCTCCTCCTGTTTGACTGACAGCAAGATATGAGCGAATAAACTTCAGAGAAATTGAATTGTACTCAAGTTTTTCAAAAATAAGCATTCACCAAAATGCAGATTTTTGTAATTCACTTCAGCGTAGATTCAGCAAAATGGTGGCTTCTAAAAGGCCATCAAAAGGTAAAAAAAAAATATAACAAGACTTGGGGAATTCCTCGAGAGCGATAGGGATCAGAAGATGAAGATGATGAGACCCCAGACGACAACAAGAGGAATTACGTTTGTGAAAAATAACTTTTTTTACAAATCAAATTTCCAAGAAAAGACTGCATGATAGGTGAATTTGAGATTTGCCTGAACCGCTCATCACTACTGACAGCCTCTTTGCTGTGTGACTTCAGTCAGAAAAGTCGTCAGCCAAGTACCTTGCAGTAAGTTTTGACAAGTGGCGGCTACAGTGGTTAGGAATTATATTTTTTTAGCTTTGTGACTATGCAAGGGAATTGGAGCTCTGTATCTTAAAAAACAAACATCTAAATCAGTACAGGATATTGGACCTAAAAATGACTTATTAACGAGTGTAAATTTACGTTTGTGTACATGAACCTACACCCATACAGTACAGACCAAAAGTTTGGGCACACCTTCTCATTTAAATATTTTTCTGTATTTTCATGACTATGAAAATTGTACATTCACACTGAAGGTGTGGGGGAGCTTTGCTGGTGACACTGTTGGGGATTTATAAAAAATTGAAGGCATACTGAACCAGCATGGCTACCACAGCATCTTGCAGCAGCATGCTATTCCATCTGGTTTGTGTTTAGTTGGACCATCATTTATTTTTCAACAGGGCAATTACCCCAAACACAACTCCAGGCTGTGTAAGGGCTATTTGACCAAGAAGGAGAGTGATGGGGTCCTACGCCAGATGACCTGGCCTCCACAGTCACCAGACCTGAACCCAATCGAGATGGTTTGGGGTGAGCTGGCCCTCAGAGTGAAGGCAAAAGGGCCAACAAGTGCTAAGCATCTCTGGAAACTCCTTCAAGATTGTTGGAAGACCATTCCCGGTGACTACCTCTTGAAGCTCATCAAGAGAATGTCAAGAGTGTGCAAGCAGTCATCAAAGCAAAAGGTGGCTACTTTGAAGAACCTAGAATATAAGACATAATTTCAGTTGTTTCACACTTTTTTGTGAAGTATATAATTCTACATGTGTTAATTCATAGTTTTGATGCCTTCAGTGTGAATGTACAATTTTCATAGTCATGAAAATACAGAAAAATCTTTAAATGAGAAGGTGTGTCCAAACTTTTGGTCTCTACTGTATATAGTGCCTATAAAATATGTAGATTGCCACTAAAATCATTGAAAGTCATTACCTATCCACAAAGTTTTGTAATTGGCACTATACTCGGCAATCAATAAAGAATAAATGGAGGGGTTGTGCACGTGCTCGGCCACCATCCCACCACCTCTGTTCTCTTGATTGGTGGTGGTTCCAATGATTGGACATCCACCTTTATTTTGGCTGGTTGAAAATGTTTTTTTTTAAACTTATTTGGAATAATCCTTTAAGAACCCTTGAAGCTTCTGTCACTTGAGTTTGGGACAATTCACAGACTATAGGCTTCCATCACCACATATATTGGGCTCCCCTCTATTATTATTAGAGCAATGAACCAGTGATTCTGTTCTGAAATGCAGAATTCCATATGAGGATGTCCCACTTACCGACATATGTCCCTGTAGAGCGGCAGATCATGAAGCCGGTGTCACTGGATGTACTGTCCAGTTGGAGCCCGTACCTATGAGTGGAGATGACGTTATTACACGGCACAGTCTGGGCGGGAAGACAAATGCTAAATAGTGTTCGACTACTGCCCCCTAGTGCTTGATAAAGTTCATTGGGAAACGTCGCATCAGATGGCAGAATAAATGTGATTTATATTCCCCAGCGCATGAGGCGCTGTCCTTTCTTTTTGTGATTACTGCCCCCTAGTGTCCACACCGCATACAATAGGGGAACAAAACTGACTATCAATAGGTGAAAATAAATATATCAATACACACGACTTACAATGTGTCGGAGTTAGGTACGAGCAGCTCACAAGGCATTCCTCCAGCATAAACCCTGCGAAATGTGACAAAAAACAATTATAAATCCAGTACATGTAATAAATGTGTAAATGCGATTCATAGCTACTTTGTAATGTATTGTCAAATTGATGAAATTGGAATATTAAAGCTATTGTCCATTGGAAGCAAGTTGTCCTCTATTGATCGGTGGGGGTCTGGCCGCGGAGACCCACAAGGATCGACAATACAAGGCATTTTTATCCCCTTTAGAATAAAGTAACGCTGCGCACCACTTTCTGCCGCTCCAATTGTTCTCTATAGGGCTGCCAAGCGCTGCCTTCATCTTTATCCGTCTTCCCTTTAGAAAATAAATTAATGAATTTTGTAACAGGGATAAAAGTCCTGCTGATCAGTGTAGGTTTCAGTGGTCGGCCCCCCACCGATCAAAAAATTACCAACCATCCTGCAGACAGGTAATGATGATGAGTTGTTTTCACTGGACAACCCCTTTAAGTAATTAGCTTACCTGAGAACTCTGACATTTTTTCCATTAGAACTTAGAGCAGTATTACTGCCATAGACATCAGTGAAGATCTTGCCTGTGATTGTGATCATAGAACCTAGAGGAAAAAAAATACAACCAGACTGCTCAATCAACCATATGTAATAGGATTTTGTCAAACAGTCGCTCATTTTATCATATATTAATGGAGTTGGCTATTTTAGACTCCATTTTCAAATACCCTATTTGGTGTATAAGGAGAGTAGTCCCCTATAGAGGAGGCTCATGTATTAGCCCAAACTGTGAGAACTGTGTAATACTTCATGTCCCCTGTGGGGGTGCTGCAGGGAAAATGAGGCCTCATCTGCCCAAAATTTCAGAATAAAATTACCTTGACAAGCCAGAGATGGTATGTCACTCTCCATAAGGAGAAACATTACCCTTTAGACCCCAGTCCAGAGCCTCTCACCTAGCCAAATCAGTTCTCATGCTTCGCACTGACGAGGGCCAACAGCCCGAAACACCGTGTCTATTAATTGAGATACTGATTTGGCTTTTATCCTAAGTCATATTGCACGACTCGTTAGAGGGTTGATTGTGACTTGTAGGATCGCTACTTCCAACAGGTGGCGCTATAGAGTTAAGTCCTCTTTTTCTCAGAAGAGGCAATTTGCATATAGAATAAAATTAGACATTATGTCGTCATCCACCAGGTATGGATGTATTAATCCAATTTAGGTGCAGTCAGACGGCCGTATAAATTGGACCGAGATCGGAAAGCAGTGGCCGGCTGGAGGCTCTCTCAGAACGAGAGTGAAATACATGAAGCTGTCACGCTCGGTTCGGGAGAGCTGCGTTCCTATCTAGGTCCCATTTATACAGCTGTCTGACTTCGCCCTTAGATAAGTAGATTTCTCTAAAAAGTAGCAGGGACAGAGTGGAAACTGAATTATAGTTACTCCACAGTTTTAAAGGGGCAAAAGTTACACTTTTACAAATTTTAATACAGTTTATAAATTATCCAAAAACAGGAACCTATATATACATTATATATATATAAAAAAGTAAATTTTAAAGTTTACAATACCTGGAGTTCCAGAAACAGGCAGTATACTATTAATCACTGGGGTGAAGTACATAAGTGTCTGAAATGAGAAGTTGGATAAATATAAATCATTACCACTTCTCTTCAACCCTTTAAAACAGAAAAAAATAATGCTTAAATGGAATCTGTTAGTAAGATCAACCCTCCCAAGTCATCCATATGGTCACGCAGGTCAAGGGAAGCTGAATAAAATGACATCTTAATATCTGCAATCCAACGACTTATTCTAGAGAAATCCACATTTTTCTTAATATGTAAATGAGCTGTTAGGATCTATGGGCGGGACATAGATCTCCCTGAGAATCTGCTTACTTAGTTTAATTTAAAAGAAAGGAGGCGCTACTAGTGTAAGATATGTAGATCAGAAGAGCAGACAGTCAGTCATTACACATCACACTGGTAATGTGTTCTTTCATTTATAATATGCTCTGGAGGCAGATTCTCAGGGAGATCTATGTCCTGCCCATAGATCTTAACAGCTCACTTACATATAAGAAAAACGTGGATTTCTCTAGAATAAGACATCGGATAGTAGATATCAAGGTATCATTTTATTCAGCTTCCTATAACCTACATGCCCATAGAGACGACTTAGGAAGGTTAATCCTACTGACAAGGTGGCTAAAATCGCATTATCACACCTGACGTTCAGTGAAGAGTTGGGTATTATTGTCTATGAAAACATTCATTCTTGTCTTCTATTACACAATAGTGAGGCTAAGGGTTA